>NC_071532.1:65835374-66135374 GCF_026979565.1 Vidua chalybeata | reverse complement strand
ACACACTTTGGTAGCACTTTTGCTTGAGCAAAACAGAAGGAAACACCAAGCATGTGGGGTAGGTACAAAATCTCAGCCACAGCCCTGGATTAGGATGCAGAGGTATCTGCATGACCCTGAGACTGAGAAACCAAAGCTAAGAAAATGATTCAGAGTTAATGAGGCCCATAGCAATAACCAGTGTGTATCCATTAGGCCTGATCTTACTAATAAGCTTGAAAGATACTGATTTAATTCAAATCTAAAGGTTGACTTTTCTAACTTTAATGTTTTTAAGAGTCTGCTAACTGTATTGTGGCTATAGCAAAGTAATAGTAGTGCTTAGTGGTTCTTCCTGATTAGAGGAAATTTTTAAATTCCCTTAGGCCAAAATCCTTTGATGCCTCTGTAGAAACATAAAAAACAGATAACGAATTTTAAAAACTGAAATAAATGATAAGTGATTAAAGGTTATCAGCACCTCAGAAGTGGCAATATGAATGAGGACATCTGTTTTTAAATTAAACATTGATGTGGAAGTCCCTGTGACTACTTTCTGAAATCCGTTCAAAATCCTTTATTGTTTCTAGCTGTAACAACTAGGCTGATGTTGCGGTGTGCCTTCATGGTTTACCCCGGAACCCTGGTTTCTCCCCCTGAAGCTGTCCTCCCAGGTGTGTCAATCACTCCTCCTTTCCCCACCCTGACCCCTGCCAGCACTGTCTGTGACTCCTGGAATTCCAGAAAGGGTGTCGAGTGATTGGGCAGATTCAAAAGATGCCCTCCACCCCCAGGGGGGCATTGGGCCATCCAGGTGTCCTTTGTCCCCTGAGAACTCCTCTCTGGTACCTGGTTGGTGGACTCCCTATCCCTTCCCCCCTCCCATCCCCCAGGTAAAAGAGAGTGGAACCACGCGGTCCAGAGAGTTCTGGTGGAGCTGTGACTGGATTCAGAGTTCTGCTTGGAGCCCTTGCTACATTCAGAGGCCTGCGGGCCAGAATAAAAACTCTGGATTAAACCCTCCATCAGAACCGCCTCCTTTCCTTCACCATCGCTTTAAAGGCTTCTCCGGCAGCGGGAAACCTGAGGAGCGGACCTCTGCGAGAGGCAGCTCCATCCCGCCGCCACCTGAGCTCCAGCATGTCTGGGCTTGTCTCCACAAGCCCAGCTGCAACATCCAGCTAGCCAAAAGTGTCTCTGGGGTGAAACAGCACAGCTGCCGCTATTTGGTCCAGCAGCAAGGGCCAGACAAGGCATGTCCCGTTCACGATATTGGTACCACCAATAGGCTGATTTAACCCAAGGTGTCCATTTTGCTTCAGTCATTTTGAAAGTCTCTACCATAATTAATAGTTTGTATAGTAACAGCAAATGTGGCTGTTAAGCACTTTAAAAAGAAATGTAAATATTTATGACCTAATATACCAAATTTGATTAAGGATGTCAGGTAGCTAAGTTTACACACTTAAAGAAATCTGATATTAAATGCTGATTTAATACTTTGTGTTTTCTTTCTATGCATATCAAATGGACCACTCACTGTGAATTACTGACTGCTTTCTCAAGTGTAAAGCTATATGTCTTTCAATTTTGATTAATATACATAAAGGTATCAGTATGCAATTCTGTTCAAAGTGCTTGCAATGCCTAGATTAAATCATTTTGAAGATGTTATGAATTAAAAAAAAAAAAAATTACAACCACCTCAAGACATAACAAACCCAGAACAGTGTTACAGCATTTTAGAAATAGTTATTAATTTCTTTATAGGTTTAGATTTATTGTGGTTTCAATAAAAACACCAAGTAGAAAAGATAAAGACTTGCCTTCATGAAGAGAGGTTTATTTTGGGGAATCATGGCATAATTTTTAACTACTGTATGACTACAGTGTCTCTGTAATAATTACATAAATTAATCCTGCTTTATATCACACTGTATTCCCACAATGCCTTGTCTTTTCCTCAAGTGCCATACCCCTTCTAGTTTTCTTAATACTTTCCCAGTCACAGCTTACTAAAAAGCTTTTAAATAACTTAGGGAAACCTTTTTTTCTTTTGTCCTTTTTTTTTTTTAAATTAATCACCTATAGAACTGCATATTCTCTAGATACTATGAGATGAAGATTGCCCCCATTTTGCATAAATTGCTTTTTTGTTATTATTACAAGACCTATAGACTCAGCTCCTTGTTAACATGGCTCACAATAAAACAGAGTTTGCTCAGGTTGCACTAGAGACTAACACTTGCCCAAGGATATTTCTGTGCTTATTGCCTTTTTTCCCTGAGAAATCCTCCTCGTTAAGCAAAAATAACATTGTTAAATTTGCATCCAGTTCACCTAGGTTTGTAGTCATGGGCTTTTCTAATGTATTGCCTTCTCTTGGCTTCACATGGACCATAACTTTCAATTTCTAATTTGTTTTGGCTGAGTGACAGCACAGAAGTGGAGGAAAAAGAGGAAGCCTTTCTCCATTCATCCATCCATGAATTCATCATTGCCTTCAAACTTACTTCATTCTATGTCCTTCTGTAATTTTGGTTATGATTGTCCTTCCTGAGCACTGACAAAAGCTGAAAAGAAGTCACTGGCAGGGGTAAGGCTAGGTCAGAAACTGCTCTGGTGGGTACCTGCCTCCTTGGCTGCTTGTTGGAAGGTGGCAGCAGGATCTGGGAGGCCGATATTTCCTTCCCTAAGCCTGAGGTATATCTGTGCTTTGCTCACCAACATCAGAAGGAAAGGTACAGAATGTCACCTAAAATAAAGAATAAATACTCATTCCTCCACATACGACCACATACAAAAGCATGTTTCTTAATTTGTTCTTCTTTCTTTTCACACAAAAGTGGCTGCAATTCTTGTAGAAATCAGGTCTTTTGATTTTACTGACTTGTTACTCTGTTTTCTAATCAGTGTCCTGATGTTTCTAAGCAGTATCCTTCAATTCTGGAACAATTCCATTACAGTGACAATTGAGTTGTGCTTAACATGGAGTGTATGCTTTTCTCTAACTTCCCCCTTATTTGCAAAATGGATTATAGATAAAAAATATAAATTCCTAATTTTAATACACATAACACTGAAATTCCCACCTCTCACCCTCCTTGATACATGAGGTAAGCTTTTCTGAACCAATATGTACCATAAGTAGAAAATACAGTCAAGTGGGAAAAAAAATCTCATTGCTCAAATAAGCAAGATATGTATATTCATATCTTCACAAAGAAATTCAGCAATGTTTTTAAAATGAGAGAATTTTGGAGATTTTCCAGCTTTCTTCTGGCACTATCAGTAGGGGATATTTCAAACTGCTGTTTCTTCATCACAAATGCAGTGTCACTATTAAGCAGCATCCAAAAAGATAACTGAGCTGGTGGGTCTTGCCTGGTTCATTGTTTGATGATAGCATCACAGGAACGCAAACAATTCTTACATCCAGTGATGATGTAAGGCAAATTTCCAAAAAATAAATCAGCCATGCATTTTATTACACTAACATCTTAAATAGTACAGAGAAAACTTGCTTGTGGACCGAAATCAACACATTAGATACAACCTGTTAGCAGCCATATCAGCTTCCTAATCAACATTACTTTGAGTTGACAGAGTAAAGCTAACCAATGCAGACAACAGGGCACACGCAGAAAGGCTCTGGGTAATATTGGGAAAGGAGGCATTACATGCTTGAATGAAGAAAAATAAAAGGAAAGAAAAGGCAGACAACTCTCTTCATACATCCTTTTGCTCACACATTGAAAGTGTGAAAAGGATATCAAAGAATCATTTGCCACATGCTCTGAAGAGCAACTTAAAAAAAAAATTGTCATATTTTTTGTCACATTCAAGAGTTTTACAAGTATGAGTGAAAAAGCTGAAATCGGACAGCGGTACACAACAGATGGGCTGAATTTCACTTTCTACCTCTAATAGGAATGACATCTTCCTCAAATGAAGATTTTTCTCTAGTGACATTCTTTTCACAGCTCAAAAAATGTATCTTAACAATGCCTATGTGACATGAGAGTATTGCTAGTGTCCCCCCACAAGACAGGGATCTGACCACAGGTGTTCAAGACGAATTGTAAAATATAAAAGCGAACTTGAAAGTCAGTCTGAGAAGCCTTTAACCTGACTCTTTTCTGATGGCATGCTTGGGGAGAGGCAACCCAGGGCCTTCAACTGCAGTTGAGAGTTGTTCACTGTTTCTGCCAATAGGCCCCAAATGTTTCCTTTTGCTTAGCCAAATGGAATGAATTGGGAGTAAAATGCACTTAGGGGACAACTGTGAAAAAATTTGAGTCACCTTCCCACCATTACCAGGAAGCCTGTGGCAGAGGCCAAGAGAGTTTTCTCTCTTGGTATGTCTTCTTTGGGATAGAGTTGATGCAATTTAAGGTGTCGCCTTCCCTTGCTGTTACAACATCCACAGCCACCTAATGCCCTCATCAAATGATTGAGTCAACTTCAGCAAAAAGCCAATGGGCTTGTTTTAAGCTGTTAACTGTGAATACAACTCAGTTGTGAAGGCAGAAACCTTCAGCTAAAGCACAGTAATGAACAGATGGTGGGCAGTAATTCCTAAAATTGCTATATCCACTTTTGAAGTCTCAGGTGTTTTAATATTTTCTTTCTGCATTTTTCTGCCTTAACTGACATAATTTCCATTTTTCCTACACAAGACAGGCATCTTACAGAGATTAGCATATTTCTTCTATGTATTGCTGGTTTGTTCTCAGTGCATAGTCCCTCCTTGTGCAGTGAATGAAGCAGAGGTCTGAAAAAACCTCTATGTAATCATGAACTAAATATTGTGACATAACACATGCAAATAAGAGAAGTGAATGCTTAAATAGGCTACCCTAGTCCCTCGGTGCTTACCTTGGCTGCATTTCAGGGCAAAAAATTTGCCATTTCTCTATGCACCCTTGCTTTTCATGGCACAGAACTCAGGCTTGTGTGTAAAAAGCTTGCTGTAGCATTCTCCCCTGTGTAGGAGTGCTGAGAGGTGCACGGGAGCACACAAGCAGCATCTCTAGGTCACTACAGACAAGGTCTCCATGTGGCATCAGTCTTTTCTCCTTGCTCTATGTGTGCACTTGAAACCAGACTGTGCACCAGACCTATGTGAAGGTCCCACCAGGGAAGAAGAAGCAAATATTTCAGTAGGTGGAAATGCTGAAATAAAAATGCCAGCTTTAGCTCTTGCTGATTGTCCTTCTGCTACTGACCCATACACCAGCCTCCAGCAAACCCTTGCCTCACTCTGACAGTTCTCATGGGCCTTACTACTTTTTCAATTTTTAAAATATACCCTTTTCATTCTCACCAGCCCATCATGCCCCAGATTTTAGTCCTTGTAAAAGCTTGTTTGTGTGCTCTCCAAATGTTCATCTTTGTTTAAAATGATTCTTTGCCATCTGCAGTAAACAATAGGAAGAATGACCTGCAAGCAGATGCCCACTGTATTTTTTTCGTATAATTTAATCACAGTCAATTTGTGCCTTGAAAAATCCACATTAATAACACATCTGTAGAGTCACAGAAGTACACTTGAAAGTGCCAATTCACTTTTATTTGCACACTATAGCGGAAAACCAAAAGGCCAGAGGCAATAGAATGAGGAATACCGAATTGTTGTTTGCAATGAAATGTTGTTGTTGTCTGTCCTTGTCTTTCCAAAAGGCTAAAATTGTTATTATTATTCTCTCAAACAGTAACCCTATGGATCTGCTTGTATCTTGAATTGTGAGCTTCCTATTTATGGTTTTTCCCAAGTTCTGTCATTTGCCTTGCTTGCAGTGTTTGACTGTGGAAGCTGGAACAAGCTTCCTCTGTAGAGCAATTGCAAGAGTTGCTACATATTATGAACACGATCCCACAACACATCTGGCAGTGCATTTATTAGCATAAGCTTGTTACCTTTTGTATGAGGTAAGGTCCTGAGGAAATCATCTTAGAAATACCAAAATAATATCTACTGATGACGTCTGGTAACAAAATATCCTCTAATGAAACTGGGAGAACTGAGAAATGCTGAGTGGAAAAATAGTTCTTCATGCACTAAGGGATTCCAGCAGTTGAGGTGTTAAGAAACCCACCAAGTATCATGGGACTGAAGATAACTAGGGATGGCAGAAGTGAGCAATGAGTGAGTGGGAATGACTTGTATTTGCAAGCTTTGCCGCCTGTAACTGGTGTACTTACTCATACAGAGCTTGTCTTAGGTATTTGCTGCTTTCATTCATTTTAACCTGCAGGCTGTAAACACATTTGTTATGAAAGGCATAACAAAACAAAACAAAACAAAGAAAGAATTCACACAAACCCTGTGTGAAGCCTCTGAAATCTGACTACTGGGCTATTCATCACCTTCCTATCCTCATCACAAAGACACTGCACTATTTGTTATTAGTAGACAACATGAGGACGAGAAGAAAAAAAACAAAAACAAAAAAAGGAGAAAAAGACAACACAGAAAGGAGCTGGGAAAATGAACAAAGGCAGAAGAGAGATGCTGACCGTGTTGGAGGGAAAAAAGAGGAGACGTGGTCATGACAGAGAAATAAGATTCAATTCAACAACAGACTCCAATATGAAGAAATGCATTTATGCTTTCTCTTGCCTTAGTACTTTTCCTATTGTGATAAGGTGAGGCTTTTGAGTAAGTTTGAATGTAGTAGTGTCATAGCAGTGATTATCAGAACAGTCTCATGTGTACTTTTAGCCAAATAGTCTTCAGAAGTTCTTAGAGTCCATTTTGTCAATTCAATGGGAATTTTAATTGACTATTAAAATACAACATTACACAATAAAGACATTACTGAACTGCTGCAGAAATACCAGAAAATGTGCTGTCAACACAAAAGTGATTCTCTTCTGTAGGCTTATCTGAACTGCTACAACAGCAGAGATAGCCTGGAGCAGCAGTAATTGAGAATACAGAAGTACTTTCCACACATGCTTTTCCCCCAAATATAAGCAAAGCAAAGTGAAAACCCCATCATTAAAACATTAATTTTGCATGATTCTCCCTTCTCATTACTTCATGTGCAGTGGGTTATATTTCACTGTGTGATAGAGAATGATGGGAGGCTCATGTGTACAACAAAGTGTAAAAATTACATGACTAAGTGAAATTGCCTTGAAGACAATGCACAGAACTGAGATCTTTGAGCACATTTGTCCTCTTTTTGTTGTTCAGAGCAAACCTGCCAGTAACTGCGCTGATTTAAGACATGAGGATTTTTGTGTCCTTGGCTTTGAGTTCACAAGGGAGGGCTTAATCCAAATTTCACCAGAGTCCTGTCCCAGCTGATGGTTCCATCCATAGCAAGTTTCTCTGAACAACCCTACAGGTGGAAATGTGCCTCACACAGCTCAGGTGATGTGACAGTGCACCAGGCATCAATGTCAGTCACAGCGTGTACCAAAGTCAGCTTATGGGTGAGGCCAGTGAAGCTTGTCACAGCTCTGCTGTCCTCACAGCGGGGTGAATGCCACAGTGTGAACCAGTGTAAGTTATAAACAGAAAGCTTGCGCTCTGAAGAAATGACGTGTTCACAGGAATGGTAATATCACCACATCACAGCAATCATCTGAAATTGCATTTCTGGAAATCAAATAAATGAAACTGAGCTTGTACTGAACCTGTGTAAAGAAGTGGGTGACCTTCCATCTAATCCTGAGTTTCTCATTAAACAGCAAACAGTTGAGAAGAAAGTGTGATAGATTGACAACGAGCAGCATGAAGACCATACACAGACTAAAAGCAGTATGAATATAACACCACTGCTGGTCTCAAAGGGCTTTATTAAAAACAAAAGCATATAAAGTAGCTCCTGAACAGGATGATTTTTAATTGTGTCCTCCTGGGAAATCTGTACAATACAGACTTGCTTGCTTGCCTTGTAATCTAGAGGGACCTGACAAGCTCTCAACAGCTTCCCTTTGGTCTAAAATGAGTTACTGCTGGGTTTCTGGACTCTAGTTAGTCTTAGTGGTGAATAATGTTTACCTGGTTCTAAAAGAAATGAAATTTCATTGACATATTTTTTATACTAAAAGAAAAATACATAAAGGGTTCAATGTGGCATCCTCTAGTTCCACTTTCTTATTAGTACAAATCTCTGAGCATACACAAACAGCAGTGTAAAAGCAGTAAATAGCAGCCATTTAGATGATACCTGCATCATGGTATTGGTGACCAGCCTGCATTGCCTTACACTTCTTAGAAAGGCAGATTACCTGTTTTCTTTGGCCTTTAGGCAGTGCAAGGCTTCTTGAGCTGGATGTAGAGCAGACAGCTGGGCAAAGCACTACAGTGCCACACTACAGTGCCCTCCATCATCTACACACTGTGTTCTGTATGTAGCAGAGGCAATGCATTAGGAAGGTTGGGGAGAGGAAAATCTGTAATAACTACAGTGGCTGAATAACGAGAGGGAAAAAACCCTACACCCTGAAAGAGAAACTCTCTGCACTTAACCATGATAAATATTGGGAAGCACCAATGGAAAGGATTTTAATTTTGATCCTCCCTCTGTGTCATTTTGGAATTTTTTCCTGGGCTAGCAGGGGTGCTTCATTCCCATTGGGATTTACAGGCTAACAGCTCTAGCAGGATTAATTATTTATCACAAAAGATAACCAGAGGAGAAAGAGCAGATCCCTACTCTACTACCCCTGGCTTATTTCATAGCTTTATAGCTAGTGCCAGACAAAAACCATGCACCAGACAGGCTGGACTCTTTCTCTGATGATGAGGCACCCTCTTGGAAAGAGACAAACCAGGCTCCAGTGTCTACTTGGCAGAAAAGGGAAAAAAGCACTCCAGCAGGGAAGCCTGGCACTCTTCAGTTTATGTTACTGAAACCTCCATGCCAAGAGGTCGCTGCATAACAGCCTGTAACTGGACAGCTTCTACCAAAATTGGGTCAGCTCCCTTCACAGGCACCAGCTGAGGATCTGCCCTCCCAGTTATTTATGTTTACTGTGCTATGGTAACGATATGGTACATTCCCCAACCATCCCATTGCCTTACATTGATCTTTCAGATGCTGTGAAAGATGATGAAAGTAGCAAGATGAAAGAAAAAGGAAAAGCACAAAACAAGCTCACATTAAATATTCATAACTGGTAGTAATTACAAACAGAAAGTAGGAAATAAAGCAGTAGTGATTATACAGTGTCCAAATCATCTATCTACAACTCCCTCCAGGAATTTTTCTCCATAGATTTCTGTTGCTGTAGTTGGAAAATGATCCAATATTTTTGGCCTGTGTCTTTGGTCAAACTTTGTTACCTTGTTTATCTGATACATAAACATAGGCCAGGGTTAGTTGAGACTAATATTAAGGCTCTACACCTTATTTCTGCTCTCCAATAAAACCTATAATGAACCTCTGTCTTCAGTAAAAACAAAATGGCATTTCTACTGTGCAAAACTTTGGATTTCAACAGCTAATGTGTTGTGCTGTCCCTTCAGATGTTAAATACTGGGATTTCATAAAAGGAACTGACCTCTAATTCTTAAAAGTTCTTACTTTATGAGTTTTTTAATATGACTTCTGCTTATTTTTATAACTCAGGCAATTCTGATTGGTCATTATTGGTCTGTTAACCCATATCTTTTTAAAAACTACATGTAGAAAAGGTTCCTTTTCAAACGTAAGTTGAGAACAAACTAGGAGCTTTATCTGAAGGCTTCTCTTTCATGTAAAAATTTATGAATATGCTGACTTGCTTGGAATGACCATTTTTTGAACTATATAAAATCATAAGTTTATTCCATTCTGTCTATATTTCTCTGGTCTAAAATCTGGTGTTGCTTAATCAGTGTTAAATACCAACACATGTAGAAGAACCATGAAATATGTCTTAGCCAATATTTCCTGAGCCATACCAACCATCCTAAACCACAGAAGTCGCAGTTAATTCAACTTGTTCCTACTTTGCTTAATTTTAATGTTCCCATGAAGTAGCCTTTCCTTGTGATATGGAACTTCAGTTTATGGAAAAAAGCAAGAATTCTACTTCTGTGGTGAACTTGTCAGTTTTTACCATCTGAGCACTCAGCTTTGGAGACTGCAGTAGCCTTGTTAAATTTCTAAGGCACCCTAATTACATACATCTGAGATTGCAGAATGCTTCAATTTAAGCCAGCATACAATCAAGTGCTGTGCTTTCACAAATACTCAGAAACATCATCTGCCAGGATCAAGAGAAATTGAATGGCTATCTACTGGGTTTTATCTGCAGCTTTGATGCATAATTTTTCATTTTCTTTAGACGGGTTTAATACAAAGAGAGAACATGCCTAGAGTCTCACAGAGGTGTTTTGACATTAGGCTTAATAAAGCATGAAGAAGTCATTAATAAATAATGTTTTGCTGGTTAACGAGTAAAGCTGAATGCATTCACGAGACCCAGAAGTAGATCACATCGTGCATGCAGCCAAATAACTTGCTAAAATGACTGCAATGGTTCCATTTTTTCCATTGTGTTTGGCACAGCCCAACACATTGCACAAATAAGCAAGCACTGCACCATATACACATGCACCTTCAATTACAGTGTTACCTGTCAAGTTTTATTTGCACTCAGTGGGATTGGGGGGTTTGTAAACAAGCATTCACAAAAGTGACAAAGAGCTATTTATATATTGTTAAGCTTTGCAGAGATCGAGCATTGCTGTCTGGAGTTTCAAAGGAAAAGATCTCTTGTATTCATTGAGTTATGCATCATCCCATTCCTGCGTCAAAGCTACAAGCTTAATACATTTTACTGCAGACACGTTTGAGCTACAGCTTTCAAGGCTGTGTCAATATTTCCATATGTCCTTTTTTTTCCAAGGTTAAACATTCTGGCAAGTTTTGATAAAGGGTCTGAGGAGAGTATCTATGTGCTTGGGGTCAAATACACAGCTCCTATCTCCTTTGGCTACAGCCAGGTTTCATGTGGAATCTGGATTGGGAATGTGGCAGCATTAGGGTTGGATTCAGTCTCCGTCATGATGACTTTCTCAGCAAAATGGCTAAGTTGGGAGCTGAAGTCACCTTAAACTCTCCCTGTAATCAGTGCCAAGAGACAAATGTTTCCAGAATGTGATTCAGATCTGGGCTTCTGATTACAGAATCAGCTTAAAATGAGCAAGTTCTCAATTTAGAGACTTCTGCTACATGCTTATGCTTGTAGGCAGGAATACTCCTCGGTCCCTCCAATGAGGCCAAGGAACAGATTGTACAATTCAAGTTTGGGCCTGTGAGATCTATGCAGTTTGTGAGGGGAAAAAAAAAAAAAGATAGGAAAATGTTTCCTTATTTTATTTTTAGTTTGAGATATAGTCATATTCTAAATAAAGAGTCATGATATTCAGAAATGGGGACAAAGATTCCAAATGCATGTCTTCAAGTCTCCAGCACAGTTTGTATAAGCACAAAAATGCTCCAGTCCTCTGTGTTAGTTCACTGCCATTTGTAGGCAGTGCAACTATCTTGGAATGAACATTGACTAAAAAAAAAAAAAAAAAAGAATATTTGATGTCATCTATTTACTGAAAACCCAACTTCCAACATATTTTGTGTGCTTATGAAAATTAGATTATTTTTCACACCTGATTGAGCTGCCAGGTTCCAAGAGTTACTGAGTATAAGAGGATTGGAGGAAGCTATAATAACTTCTGAAAATGACTTAAATCTCTGATATATGTGAGGAAAGGAATAGATATTTAGGTTGGGCAATTTTTCCAGTTGTTTGGAGAGTTTTTTAAAGAGAAGATATGAAGAAAATAAACTTCAGATCCATGCCATATTTAGAACATGAAATTGAAAAGTACCAAATCTTTTAATCTGAATCACAAATGGGGTGATTTTCCTGTGACATTTTGAATTTTGAAAAAGTAGAAAAGCCTTTTTTCTAAGCATCAGCAGATTTAAGGTGTTCAGGGATCTGAAATATTAAATAAGCATTTTTTATATGGAAGAGTAAGTAGGAGTAGATAAAGTGCATGGCCCATTTATTTTCCAAGTTTTTCTTCCATTTACCACTGAACATAATTTCTATCCATGATAACATAAGAATGCAAATGCATGAGCACAAGTCAGTGAAAACGGAAGTATTTTAGTGAATGCACTTTCTATATATTATCCTATGGCTTCACAATCTCTGCTGACTTGGTATTGGGAAGCAGACTTGGGTGTGGATTACCTCTGAAATGAGATGCAAATTTTAGAATTCAGTCTCCATTCAACTTTTTTCCTAATTAAAGCCTAAATACTCAAACCAAGAAACAGCTTGCCCATGCTCTCAGGTAAGAATCACAAGATTACTAGGAAACTGTCACTGTACAAACAATGCAGAACACAAATTTTTGGAGATACCTGTCTTGTGAAATCTGAACTGTCTGTGGAAGGCAAGAATTAGCTGGATACACAATACAACCAGTACAGCAATGCTTCTGGATTGGGTGATGACAGGATTTGAAGTGACAAGCTTTCTTGCAGGCTAAGATGCTTGTGAATCTTCAAATGGTGGGTTTCTCTATCCAGATTCTGCTTGTATTATACTTCAGGTATTTGCATCCTTCTAGGACCATGCCAATAATCCTGAAGCATATATAAAAACATTGACTTTTGTTCTTAAGGAGATAATTTAGAAATAAGTTAGTGTTACAAAACATTGGACAACAAAATTACATCAGAAAGTTCTATCCATTGTATGAATTTGCAAAGTTTTAGAATGCTACATCCACAAGATGTTAAAATAGCAAACATCAAAACTTTGTTTATGGTTAGCCTTTTGACTTCATGAAGGTGTAGCTGACACTCTCAAAGTTCTGACAGATATCCACATAGAAATATGTCTATACTACCATGTGATGGAATTACACAATTTATACAGCTGTAAAAGGAAGGGCTTTATGGAAAGAAAATGCCATTACTACCTCATTTCAATGCACATTAACCTTGAAGGAGGAAAAATCAGAGAATAGTATTTGTGCTACAAATCATAAAAGTTAGCTAGAACAGTAAATCGAAAACAGTAAGGAAAAGAAAGCTATTTAGGGTTCTTTCCCCCGTTTTGCATTAGTAAATTAAAAGAAACTTCTGATTAAATTTTTGTAAGCAATGTTTACATAGTGGTAGTATATTTGAAATATTAAGAGGTATTTGAAGCAAAAGCTGTTAAAGCAGGAATCACTTTGTCAAGCCCATTAAGACAGTCGTTTTCTTGATCTTCATCAAGATACCAGCAAACTAATAAAGGAGAGAAAATGCCACCCTCTATCAGAACAATGAGGAAGGACACAGAAGGCATTTGGCAAGCTTTAGTATACACATCTTTCAATTGGGTTGGCAACTCTTTTTTAGGGAAGGAAGAATGATTTAAGCTTTCAAGTAACAGTTCAAAATATAGAAAAAAGCACCAACCAAATCAATAAGCATAAAGTCCTCAGGGAATCCAGTATTTTTATGGCAATATTTCCTGTGAGTCTCCTAGCAGATCAAAGCATGTCAGCTTTCATTATATCCCCTCAAGAGCGAAATGTTCACTCTGCAGCTTCTGATTTGCAAAGGTTCCAGGAGGCAGAGGCTGATCAGGAAAGTGTTTTGGAGTGTTCACTGCCCTGTCTCTGCTGGGACTTCTTGCAGTGACAAGGCAATTTTGGGAGGGACAACACCACTAGACTGTGACATGGACTGGCTGGCTGTTCATTCCTTAGAGGAGCTGGGTTATACAAGTGGTCATGGAAAAGAAATTCCCAGATTTCTAGTGGAGTCTCATGTGCCCTTTTAGCTGGTCAGACTGCAGTCAGGATTTATGATTATACCTTATGATTTGAACACTGAAACAGGAGATATTCTGCATTTACATGACTTCTCTAACAAGCTCTGTCTTTTAAGTACCCCTCTAGGAATACATGTACAATTTAGCAAAACAAATGCTTTATGCATGATGGCAATAAGTACAGCATGGCTGTGCACATACCAATTGAATAGTAGCTTTGCATTTTTTATTTTATTCCTCCCAATAACTACATGTTCCTACAAGTGTTTCACAGGCATGCACTGAGTTTTCTACACCACTTTTAATGGAAAACATTTTAAAGAGTTTTCAAAAAGTGAATGAAGCCATGATAAGCAGCATAGCTGGTGAGCCAACAAGAGACTACAAGGAAGGCATTACCAGGAGGAAAATGTTCTAGGAATGTATTTTCCTTATGAGGCCCGAAGATTAACCAATCAAGATTGATGCTCCAGTTCATATACACAACACATACACGGAAAACAAACAGGACAACTTGAGTACTCTCTGAATACATCTTTGCTTTTGAGACAGAAATTTCTGACAAGTATCACCCAAAAACCAAAACTATGCAATCATCAGTAAGAAAGGCAAAAAGCTGAAGATCTGTATTGTTATTTTATTCTTGCTTACTCCTGAATGTGAACTGGAAGAAATACAAGGGAAATATTTAGAGGAGCACGTTTTACTTGGTCATGTTTTGACCTCAGAAAATCTAGAGGACAAAACTGTAAGTGACTGCTTATACCAGCAAACTCGTCAAGAAAAAGACCTCAGGATGCCTTTTTCTGCTCCCTGTTGAGGAAACTAAGTAAAAAAAAAGATAATGCTTCCAGGTAGAAGGTTCAAGGTTTTTACAGTGAATACCAGCAGTTTTACAGTTACTTCTCCTTCATAGAGACACTCATAACTTTTCATCAGTGTTTGGGACCTGGTTCAAAGACCTGCTCCATCCTGAAATTGGATTCCTGCTTCCCCAGAAGTATTGTGTATAGCTTCTCCAGTTGTGTGTTTTCATGGGACATTACTTGTTTATGGTTTTCATGTATGCTTTCACCTCTACTTGCCCATTATTTGTTACTGTAGGAGCTGTTGTATCCTGAAACATCCCTGATGAAGGATGTTTGTATGACCTCACAGAGTTTAAATCACCCTTTAACCTTTTTGCCACCAAGAGTAGAAGTCTTAATTTAAGCAGACATACAGGACCTCTGGAAGTAAAATTCTTTGCTGAAAGGCTTCTGCAGTATGTACAGATCCTAAAAGCTCACTGCATAACCAGAAGAGAATCATTAAACCTCTCTTAGGAACCTTCTTTGCTCAGAAGGTTTGAAATTGTTTCTTGTAGAAACTGTCCATTTGCAGAAAATGAAAAAGCAATTGAGGATATCAAAAGACCTGAAATGGCTGTTCCTTTGAGAACAAGATTAGTGCTTACTATCCTTATACAAATAGGAGCCTTGGAGACACTGCATTGCAGGAACAATGTTCTCTTACTGTGAAGAGTCAAACAGCCCTGGATACAGTGAGCTGTAGAAATGAAGCAGAGATCTTTATAGCTAGGCCTTCTTGGAGGCGTGTGAGCATTTTCTAGATTTTGTTGGTTTTGCTGCCTCATATTGTAAGCAAAGTGAAAACTAACACAGATTGAAAAAAAAAAAAACATGTTGCAGATGCTTTTAACTGGACTGTGAAGATTCTTGGTTCATTCTCTGGGGCCACAGCTGAGCAATGTGCTTATCCTGCCTTTTTCCAAGGATATGAACAGCCTCATTGCAAACTAATGCTTAAGGCATGAACATAGGAATCTTGCTCAACTGGCTGTCTGGATCATTTCTGTCTTTCAACCAGCATTGTCTGGATCTCACCCAAATTTATTCTCAGCCAGATGCTCTTCTCCAGGAGCCATTTTCCTCTAGGCAGTGCAACATCTTTGTGGTGGCTCTGGTTACATCTGTAGAAAGTGAGATATACACTTGGGTGTCATCTGCAAAGCCTGTAGCAGCTTAGCACCTCTCTGGAGTTTTCTGGCACTACTGGAAAGGGATGTAGGCAAAGGATTTATAGTCCTCTGGTCAGACTGCAGGTGCAGGATATTGGGAAAAAAGCAAATGATGTTACCAGTTTATCTGGGGTCCTATTGAAACCAGACTTTGTGTCTGCAAGGTATATAAGATTGGGGTATATTCACTCAGCATTTAAAGGAGGAAGAGAGATAAGTAATTCCTTGGCCCTGTCTGAAATGAAAGTCCTTGCAAATTAATACAGCCACACCAAGCTGGATATTGCTGTAATACTAGCAAATGGAAACATGGTGCACAATATAAAATTCCCTGCATAAAAAAGATAGAATGAAGAATATTGTTTCTTACTGCAATACATTTTGGACACAGTGTATTTTACATTTAATTTTACAGTGCAAAGGATATTACTGAAAGAAGAGCTTTAGTTGATCATTTTCTTGTTTGGTAGAGCTGATATATTAAAAGGTTAATGTGCTAAATTTGCATTTTTCTAGACTGATTACTTCTTACTCCAATCTGTCTTTCCTTGTTCTTAACCTCTTTAAAAAGAAATGATATAAAATAGGACTTCTTTTTGACAATTTTAGCCAGAAAACCTTACTTTCCCTGATGATTTTCATGCTCTACAAGCTTTGCCGTCATAAACCACTTTGCATGTATTAAGGAGTATTATATTAGATGAGGCAATTTAAGTGTATCCCATTTCACTTGGTGAAACTAAGCAGCTTTGCATTATAACTAAGTTGAGCTAATGAAAATACATTTAAAGCATGTGTTACCTGAAACTGAAGTTAGCTAGTCATTCAATACTGCAACCTGTGGGTTTGCAAAACGATGGCAGGAATCCTGCTGTGAGGGAGATAGGAAAATTATTATAATCTGCATTCCTAAATTGAATGAGTATTTTGCTCAGCAGAGGCCTCTTGACTGCAAATAGTCTGAAATTACATCCTGCTGTTTAAAATGCCTTTTTTCCAAGTAAGTAAAAATTCCCACATTTTCTTAAATCAAATATTTTTTTAAATCTTACATTAATTAAATTTTTGAGAGAGGGAAAGACATAAATCCTTTACTACCTCTTGTAAAAACTGTTTGATATTCACATTTTTAGTAGAAGGGACAAAGTGTCTAGAATTTTAGATTTATGTTTTAATTATTTAATTATTATATTGTTAAAGCTTATCATCATATCTCTCGTCATTTTTTTACTGAAAAAAATCCATGTTTACAAGTTTTTTTGAATTTGTATGGAGAAAATTTTATGACAAATATCAGAATCAGCTAATAGATGTGATGTCTAACATGCTACTAAGGTAAATTCATATTGAAAGTTTCCAGAAAAGACTACACAAGAGAGCAAAAGACCATGATTTTACAAGAAGACACAGGGGATAAACTTCTGCCACAAGAGTAGCGTGGTAAACATAACTTCATTCATGTGAGTTCTTTATCTCATTAAAGCCAGAAATGACATGAAAGAAAAAAAAATAAAAAGAAAAAGGCCCTGGGGATAAGGATTAGAGGCCACTGTAGCTGTTTGAGCAATCATTTTCTACTCTGTGAAAGCAATATATACTGCAAATACTTTTCATTGCATCCTCTCTAAGAGTTCAAAATGGAAGAGGAGGTGTCTCAGCTTATTGTTCTCAGATTCATTGTCCTTTAAATGGTGACCAGTGTAAACATTTACAAGAAAAGTTGTCTGTGCTCCCCCTGGAGTCAAGGGGGGCCAGGGCTTTGCAATACTTGGCAGTGTGTGTGTTTCTAAGTTGAACAAACCAGGACTAATTCTCTTGCCCAGAGTGTAGGTGACCTTGTCTCCTTATCCCCAAAAAAGGTGTCTGTATTAGCTGCTTCTTGGAAACTGTCCCTTCCCTACCTGCTCCCTGAAATCTACCACTCATTGAACGGACTGTTGGGCAAGACCAAGGAAATATGTGAATGGGATGGTTGGATGAGCAGGAGCCAGGGATCGAACTCATGCCTAAGCCTTGTTTTGCTGTTACAGATAGATGCATGTAGCTTTATGCTTTCTCATAAGAAGTAGTGGCTGAGAGGAAGATGAGGTCACTCTTGTGTGAAAGATAGTTCTCAGGGGGACCAACGAGACAGGCAAAGGTGATGACAAGGGTACAGACATATCTTAAACACAACCTGTTTTTCTGGATCTTAAGGGACCTTATGCTGAGTTTCAGTCTTGTTGCTTTAGATTAGGATTCACAGCTCTGATCAACTTCTGAAATGGTGGATAGATCACTTCTGGGTTTTTTTTTGTCACAAAATAGATTTGACAGAAGACATTTTTGTTTCCACACATTAATTCAACCTCCTAGGACATGGAAGGGCAGAATTCAGTCTTTCCTGTGTCAGGGGACTCTCCTCCCAACTTCTGGGAGGAAGTTGTAGCCTCCAGGATATGCTGTAAGCTTAGCACAAAATCTCCAGGATCAATTTTAAATCTCAGGTTATGCCAAATGTTCCCAGTTCACAAGCCTTTTTTTTTTTTTTTTTTCCCTCATTAAATGCAATATAGGTACTCAATCCAGTATAAACATAATTTATTCACTTACATCAGTGTAATTTCTTACTTTTGCTACTTAAGCTTCTGCAGGTCTTGTGTATAAATCACATGGCCTGCACATGTTTGATAATATGCAGCCAGTAACAAAAATTAACTATGGAAAATTTGGACAGGTGGAACTCCACTGGTTTTACAGCCAGTCAGATAATTTTGCTTATTCATTTTGATTTGCACTGTTTAAATGAACATTTCTATTACCTGTCAAAGACAGTTTGTTCTCCAATCTATCAAATAATGTTTGTAGTACTTTTTGTAGCATTAACCATGATATCCACAGAAATGAAAAATAAAGAAAATTTTTTTACACCATTTTACATCCAAATTTATATATTGGTATTAATGAATGTATGCTTTAGTAGCAATACTGTAAGCAAAGTGAAAGAAGTGGAGGATACTCATGAAGTACAACAAGTCCAAGTGCAAGTTGCACCTAAACTGGGGCAATTCTGGATATGAGTACTGGGAGACAAACTCATCGAGAGGAGCCCTGTGAAGAAGGACTTGGGAGTTTTCATGAAGGAAAAACTGGACATGAGCCAACAGTGTGCTCTCACTGCCCAGATGGCCAAACACATCCTGTGACTGCTTCAAAAGAGAAATGTCCAGCATGTCGAGGGAGGTGGTTCTCCTCCTCAGCTCTGCCCTTGTGAGGCCCCACCTGAGTACTGCATCCAGGTCCAGAGACCTCAGCATAAGAAAGATATGGATTTGTTGGAGTAGGTCCAGAGGAGAGCCACAAAGGTGATTACAGGGATGGAGCACTGCCCCTATGAAGACCGGCTAAGAGAACTTGTGTTGCTCAGCCTGGAGAAGAAAAGGCTTCTGTGAGACCTCATAGCAGCTTTCCAGTACCTTAAGAGGGTCTATAAAAAGGAGGAAGAGGGACTTTTTTTATTGGCAGATAGTGACAGGGCAAGGGCAATGGCTTTAACCTGAAAGAGGGAAGGTTTACATTAGATATTGGGAAGAAATTCTTTATGCAGAGTGGTGAAGTAGTGGCAGAAGTTGTCCAGAGAAGTTGTGGATGCCCTGTCTATATTCAAGGCCAGGCTGGATGAGGCTTTGGCAACCTGGTCTAGTGGAAGGTGTCCCTACCCATGGCAGGGGGCTTAACTAGATGATCTATAAGACCCCTTCCATCCTAAAGCATTCTACGATTCTATCTTTCAGCATTATCTGTCCTAAAACAGCAAGGTTCTATCAACAAGTATGGTGAGCTAGCCAAACCCATAATCCTATCCTTTATGTTTATTTATCAGTCACACACAGACATATTACACAAACCTCCCAAGCACAAACATACACACAGTGCAGGAAGACGGAGTTTACAACGCATTTGACATTTTAACTCTGCAGCTGAGATATAAATTCACCTCATGGTATACACACACACACAGGTATAAAAGATGTAATATTATTTAAAAAGTCCACATATTAAAGCTACAACATATCCTCTTATATCAATTTTACTTTCTTGGAAATTATTTAGGTATCACATTGAGGGCACCTTACAGAACTAACACAGCTCTCCTCCACACAGCAAACTTTGTACAATCTTGTAACTCCTCTAACCTTCTGCTTTTAAATGGAGTCTATATTTTTATATTCATGTTCTTGTTCCTACTGAAGTCTGTTACAAAGATTCTCCATAACTTCAACAGAACTTAGATAAAATAAAACTGTATTTTTTTTTTTCTCCTCCTATCTGGAGTAGCTATTTGGTGCCAATGGGCAAACTTCTTTTTGATGAGAGATGATATTTTTATCTTTTGTTTATTTTATACTAAGGGCTGGTGTTTAGAATACAAACTCAAATGCTAGCTAGAGTAGCAGACAGAAGAAGATTGATTAGAAAGCTATTATTCAGATGATAGCACTAGAATCCCTCAACAAAAAAGAAAAAAAGAAGTCAATTCATATAGTTTAATTACATAAAATTTGAGCTTTGTCTGCTTTAGTCAATAGGTTTCCTGAAATTATTTTAATAGATTTTAATAGATTTAATAGGAGATGCTTAATAAGAAAATGTAGTATCTGTAAAACTAAGTTGTTTTTTTTTTCAATGTCCATATGAAATACAATGAAGTTGGCAGAATGAAACTGAAAAGAAGTTTTCCCCCTCTTCCCCCAAACCCAGATAGAGTATTAATCCTGAAGAATATTCTGCAAAAAATGAAAAACAGATGGCAATCATAGAATAAAATCAAGGTTACATGATTGTTCACTTTTCTTCTCTACTGCTCATAGCATGATCCACATCATTATAAACATAGTGGTTTTTTATAATGTTATGATTCATGCTGAAAATCCTGATGTATCTTTATGATCTTGCTACTTTACTTGTCAGTTATGTGTCTGAGACATGACTTGATGAGCCCATATGCCCACACACATTCTACCACCTTTATGAGCATGTATCTGCTTACAAAATTATTTCTTCTATGTTTTCAATCATACCATAGAAAAATTATGTCAGTGAATTGTTCTGGTCAAGGTTGATTTCCTGAGGCGGCAAAGTAGTGTCAGAATAATATCAGCAGATTATATATTTTAAGAGAAACCAAAGGGTAGAAAAAGCATCTTATCAAAATCTCACAGTTTCCAGAATATTAAAATCTGCCATTAAGAAGAAATTAATTTTTTCCAACAGGCTATGAATGTCTTTGGCATTCCCCTGAAGCCTACATACCATCTAGAGCAAGCAAGCACACAGTTGAACAAACACTCTGATCCCCACTGACTGTAAAGAAGAACCATCTCATGAACAAAATAGAATATTGTTCCCTTTTTACCAGTTGTAAATCAAGTGAGAGTGATTGAAATGCCCTAAATGCAAGTCTAGAAGAAATGCCACCAAAATGGTAATGGCAATCAAGCTCAGAGAATGGGTAGAGCTTTCTCTTGGTGGCCAGCTAGTCATTTAGAAGCCTTTAGGTTGCCTGAGCTCAGTAAGCACATTTATTACGAGGCAGTTAAAAGCATGATCTCAGCTATATATATGTTGTGTAAATCACCATTTTATTCATCTGTGTCCCTGTTCAAGCAACAAATTGAAACAGAGCTCCTGGTGCTAAAGATGAAATGAAACAGTCCTGAAACCTGTGGCTTTTAAGGAAGACACTAACCTTTGTGTCCTTAGGCACATCCAGAAAGTCCAGTACATCTATGTCTAATGAAGAACATTCCAGAAGGATTTAACTCATCTGTTCCAGTGTTCAGTCCCAAGAAGTCTTTAGTGGTTACTGAAAAGACCATGCAGGGAATAAAGCACCTCCAGGTATGCAGATGGACAGATCAGACATCTCTGCTGAAATGGCGTACAACTCTCTGAGCCTGTACAAAAAGAGAAGACACTTGATGCATATTTGAAGTTAAAAAAAAAACCAACCCAACAAGCCAAACCAAAGAACTGAAAGAACCCAAAACCTCAGTTTCCCTGTTTAAGAATGAAAAGAAATTTTTTTGCAGCAGGGCCCCAGAGGTAGTGCATGTCAGCTCATGTTTCTGGAAGTACCGTGTCAGTATCTTGTAAACATTGGCAGCCTGGAATCTGGAGCACAGGTTAGAGAGGAAGGGGAAGGGGGAAGGATAATTACAGCAAATGCATTCACAATACTAAGTCCCAAACAAAAGTCATACCTAATGACAGAAAATGGCTAACTACATTTACTTTAAGTGGGTTACAAGAAAAGGAATGTTAGATATTTACTGGAAAGAGGTAATATATTGCTCATGCTACTACTACTCTGCTACATTTCGTCCTTGACATTGGCCAGAAATTTATTTTACAGCCATTTTGTAAATCACTGGAAAAACTACTTTTATACTGAGAATAATGCCAAACATTCTGGAGAAAATGGTAACAGCATTTAGTGAGAATTGTTTAGATGACCTTGCCTTTTTTATTTCTGTGGTTTTTTAGTTGTTTTTTTTTTTTTTAATAATCTAACTATGCCTCCATGTTGAAGACATGGGTCACAGAGAAAATCGTGAATATAGTATTTAATTGCAAACCCCGTACTACAATTTCTAGCTTCAGGCATGCTTTCATTCAAAGTAAATCAAGTCCCAAGGAATTTGGAATACAGTTAAGCCCTCAAAATCATCAATGTCAATGTGACCTGCCAAAAGACATTAACTCTGAAATTATTCTGTTAGCTAGGAAAAAATACTTGTGAGTAGAGGATCAAAATTAAATCAAAAGGTTTCTACAAAAATATTGCAAAGAATGACCAGTCTGAACACCTTTGCAGTATGGTTGGAGTCTAAAAAGTGCAGATGCCTTTGCACACTTGAAACTAAATTTTGCACCTATGAAAGAACGTATAAATGTACAAGAATCTTGTAAAAGTCTAGGAGAATAGCAGACATTCTTTCTTTGCAATGAAGTGTTTATTTCAACATATAATTTCCATCTACATTACTTAAACCACTTACTTGGCTCAAGAGCAGTTTACTTCTGACTGCTGTTGCTGGTAGGATACATGATTTGCAACGCTGAGTATTTTGTTTTTCCATCACAAACATTTATTCATTAATAATTTATCAGATAAATGGTTTCTGATTGAACAATTTAAAAAATGCAGGCAAATCAATGGCAAAAGACACCAAGCAGCATATTATAATGATACAATAATTTGAGCTCATACATTAGACCGAATTGATAGTGTCCCAAAAGCCCTCTTTTGATAGCTCAGTTTCAGAGCGTAAATGTTCAGCTGAAATAACTAATAAAATATCTCAACTACTGCTCTGAGAAATCATGCCAGTATCATGTACAGTATTTTTGAGAGCTAATAAGTTGGCTCTGAAAAGCAAATAAACAAACAAACCCTAGAAAATGCCTCTGTAAAGCTGTAAGCTCCCACTGGGGGGATATTAATAGTCACATGAAGAAGACAATGAACTTGTCTCTCAGTTGTGTGAATAAGACTTTGAAAATCATAATGGTCTGATTCTTTGATGCAAGTGATATTTAGAGATATAGATTGTAGCATTAGATCCAGACAGTGCTTGTTATAACTCCTATGTGTGACAGAGACAGTGAGAGAAGCAAATGTGATAAATCCCTTAAGAGGGAGCTCTCAAGGGTTCCTAATGTATCATGAATACATATCCTGCTCTGAGTTACAGGATTTTCAGCTGAGTTGTTCACAAGGAAAATAAGATGCATTCCAAGGGCTGTGCTGTGGCAATCACCACCTTTGAGGTTTCAGAGAAAAGAAGGGAGATTTGAAAACACTTTTGGAGAAAAGATGCATATAAATATTTTCCCTCTTTCCAAGGTATATTGCATGAATTTAATTTCTTAAATTTTTTCCAGGGCAGTAGTCAAGCTCCCTGAGAATAATGTTGTTGAAAGTCCTATCATTTTACAGGCATTCTGTATTTGAAGAAAGGACTGTTTTCCCATCAGGCTTGAGGAGATTATTCAATAATGTGTTGACAGTATGTAGATTTATTTATAAAATGGATACTGTTCATATTCTACAAGGAATAGCTTGTTTTCAAACTTAGATGGAATTTACCTTCCATTATTTGATGCAGACTCATTAATTATATGTAATAAATTTTAGGAATGGCAGATCTACCAATAAAAGCCACAATTCAATGTGGAATATGTATGAACATCAATATATGTAATTTTATATAAATTATCACAAATATAATCAGTTTATTTATTGTAAACAGTTAAAATGAATACATATGAAGTGAAAAATCAAATTAAAGAGGGTAATTTTTATTTTCTGTTTTGATTCCTAATTTAACTGTTTCTGTTTGTGCTAATGTGAACACTAGAGCACACTATCTTATTTAGTCACTATTTTCAATGTGTGTTTATCCACTCTACCTAAGACTAGAGTCTTTGTCCACACCAACCTAAGACTTGCTTAAGATGATGTTTGTTTATTTTAAATAATGGACTTGAGTTGGTTTACAGGTTTCCTTTTCTGAATCTGTTAGCTGCAGGGGATTTTTGAAAAAGGAAGCACCCTGCAAGAAATATTATAAAAACAGATTACAAGATAAGAGTGTCCTGATCCTGTAAAGGAAGAATTTAAAAAGAAATTTTCAATTATTTTATTTTGGTTTGATTTTTATTTTTTTTTCCTAGTCTAGAAAATAGCAAACAGCTAAACACTTGGACATTGCAAGTGACCTTTTGTTTATACACATGAAAGTTACTCTTCCTCAAATCATACACAAAATCTGGTCATGTGCCCACCGCCATGTCCATTTCAATGAAAAATAAAGTGAGTTAGATTAAACCATGAGAGCTGAATCACACTTAACACTTCTACAGAGTTAAACAGAAGGCATTAGCTCTCAAAGTGTCAAGGCTACTCTGGGAGGTTCAAATCACCATCAGAGTTAGTCCCTACAAAAATAATGAATTTGCCATAACGTCATTAAAATAGATACAGAGAGCCATAATTATGTGTCTGGAGACAAAGAAAAAGAAAATAAAATCAGTGATCAGTAACTTACACCTATTTTCCTTTTCAGGCTTTCCCTGACTTCCCTCTGCTCCATAAAAATAATTTTCAGAAAACCCCCAAATTTCTGAGCCTATGGCATCTGTTCAACCTTGATAATCAGACTGCCCCAACCTCTAAGAAGCCAGAGCTTCTAGTGTTTGAGTCTCTGGGATAAATCTTTCTGACAGACAGCCTTGGGGCAGTAGCGTTGGGAAGCCCTCCAGCACAGTCCTTCAGAGATGACCGTACACAGTCCAGGAGGTCTTGATGGAATCTGGGAGGAATTTCTACAGATTGCTTTTTCCACCTGCTGCATAAATATGAAGCATACTTACCCTCAGGGAAACAACCCTCCATTCTTGCAAATTTTGACATGCCACATATTACCTTTTCAGCTGTTATTCAAAATGTTTTAAAGATGTGTGAAGCCATGGCAAATCACAATGGCCACCATACCACTGTGTTTGTAATCAGCTTTTCAGTTCCAAACTAGTTCCAGTTTTGGTTGCATGATAGAATGAATTTCAAGCAGCTCAGTGATTTGCCACCAAAAAGATGAATACTAGCAACCTGCATTCTGCATTTTTAAAAGTATATTTTTTTCCTTTTGAAGCCAAATTTCAATGTGATAAAACATGGCTGAGAAAATTTGCATCAAGGTAATAAAAGTTGGTAAACACTGTGCTAGTGTGTCCACATTTCAAAATAAGCACAAATCTCCTCTTTTTCCTCTATTTAACTGTCAGGCAAAAGGTGAGATTAGCATTCCACACTTAGTAATGTGTTACTATGGTGTAAACCTAGTGCAGTGAGTCTACACTGAGAAATTTATAACAAGTCAAAAAATTATTGGACTAAAATTACATTTAAAAAAGGTGTGAAATATGCAGTAAATCTCTTGAGGCAGTAGTCTTAAATAACAAGGCCATGTTGCAATAAATATTTAATAAGAAAAACAAGTATAAAATAATAATGAACAAATATTCTCAAAGTACCCTAAAACAGGGGTATGCACAGCACACAAAATCTCATTTATACCTGAGCGCTGTTCAAAGTACCACAAAAGTGCATGTATTTTCCTATAACCACTATATTTCATATGTACAATAAATATGTACAATACACACTTTATGTGGGTTCTCGTGCACGAGCTCTGCTACAATTATTCAGTACAAATTGCTACCTGTGACAAGAGTAGCTGCTTTACTGATGTAAATCCAGCACATTAGCACAACTGTACAGACAGCTACAGCAGCGGAAACTGTCGCATGATCTACAGAAATAGGTCAGCTTTATGAGGAAATCACTTGTTCTTGGAGGAAATAAATAATGAATTTCCACTTGGGGAGAGACCTCCTTGCAGAGGCAAGGCCAATGTGAATTTTCTTGGCAGGAAACCTTTTTTATCTAAGAGTCAGAAAAAGGAACAGCCACTGGCCCAGCATCCCTGCCTGGGTGCAGAGAGATGCCTTTCATCACACTTACAGGAGCCACAGTGCAAAAGGGTACAAGGAGAAGATGGGGCTATGACAGCACTCATATCACAGCCCTGGCAGCAGGGGTATCCTGTGCTCACTGGGAAGGGAAAGCTATAACACATAGTGAGCCTCAACAGCTTTGTGTGACAGTGAGAAAATGACAAGGGCCAGTGGGACTCACACATGCTCATCAGCACATTACAAACTGACAAGCCTGTCCAAAGATTTTATGAATGCAGTTAAGGTACCCATATCTAAAAAGAAAGACATTTGTTATGAATTTATTTCTCATAATATATGCATTTTTATGTTCAAATATATTTAAATACATATATCCATAACACAAATTATTTTTGGGCAAAAGGAAGTGGGTAAAATCAGCATATATTATGATAACTGCTATGAATTTTTTTACCTTCCACATCTCTATATGTATTAATATCAGCTGCTTCATCTCTTCATAGCTGCTTACTACATGTTACCATGCAATGCCTGATACAATCTGTAAGTGAAAAGCTGAAAAACCACAATAAAGGATTCTTCTCTCCTATGTCATGGGTACTGTCTTTTCTATTCCATGAGTTCAAAGGCAAGATTTTCTTTATTTTAGTGTTAGGCAGTGAGAGGATAGCTATGCATTTGGTCTTGTTTCCTGCCCTCTCGACTGCAGCTGCCAAATATTCCAGTTATCCATATTTTTAAACAGAGGCAAGAAAATCCACAGGAGTACCCATTATTGCAGCCTATGAGATACAAGGGAGGGAGGTGAGGGAACTGGGTTTGTTCAGCCTAAGAAAGGAAGAGACCTGGTCTGCAGCCACCTGAGAGGAGGGTGTGGAGTAGATGGAAACAGTTCCAAAAAGACTCTCCTCAAGGGTCCACGGTGGGAGAATGAGAAGCACAGGGATGACATTGAGGTACTTGCTGTGTGACTGGCCTGTTTGCAGTGAGAGGTTGGACCTGAGGCACCCTGAGGCCTCTTACCCCCAGGTGACTCTGCTGAGCAGAAGTCCTGGCTCCCCTGACAGATCAAACACTGCTTCCCACAAAAATGCTAGGCATTGCTCAGAAGAGAGAGTTTATCTTTCTGAGTGAAATCTACAGAGCAGTACTCTGAATCCCAAATCAGATTTTATGCACGAGACCCAAAGAGTCGCAGCCTCATCAGCTTTCCAGAGGAAGTACAGTCCCACGCAAATGTAACTTCACAGACCTGAGATGACTTACAAAGATGCACAGATTGTAGAGAGCAGTAAATATAATCTGAATGAAAATATCACTATGACTTAGCTTTTCAGTATGTTTGCCCATTAAAGTAAGTTCTTTTGGAAATGAAGTACAGGCCAATTGTAAAATCAGTTCAATGTCTACCCTTGATCACTTTCACTCCCAAAACTGATAAGCATATAAATTAGATTAATTAATACTTTTCAGTTCTAATTTCTCTGACTGGACAGCTTATGTATTTAATCTATGTTAATAGGAGCTTCACATCTTCTCAATGTGAAGGGTTTTATTATGTTTCCAGGCAGGCAATGTAACAATGTAAGGTTGCACTGAACCTCCTGGTATCTGATTCAATGCAGCATCCCCATCCTTTGATCTCAGTATCTTGCTTCTGGACCCCTGCTCTCTCCTGGCTGCAGCAGCAGCAGCAGCAGCCTCATGTGACACCTGCAGCTGGTGAGGGAATGGGACTTTTCCACAGGCACGCAGAGGGACAGCTGCCAGGTGCACGAGGCAGACCTCTGGGTATGGATTCATTGTGTATCAGTCTGTACAGACTAAAAAAGCAGATTATCGCCACCCAGTCAGTTGTTTAAGCAGAGTAAATAGCCACTTTTTCAGAAATTGGTTCTGTACTTTAAGTGAAGACACTATCAGCCATGAAGAATACAAAAACTTGCCTGTGCTAACAAAATTATCTTGCTGTTTCCTGGTTTCCGTCATAAACACACACAGAGTTGCTCTGCACCATGTAACAGCCACATTTGAGATAGAGCAGCAGTCTTTATTTCCAATTTGCTTTCACCTCAGTCCCCATCCTGCCCAAATCCTGTCAACCATTATCATATTAACAGCAGATTTAAAATATGTTTAAAAAAAAAATATGTTTTTTCTTTACAGAGCAGAGATATTCAGTCCAGTCTCAGATGACATGGTTAAAGTTTCACAGTGTTCTCCTGTCACATGTCAGATTAATTAACTCAGACCCGATTAATTTAAACTTGAAGTTTCTTTTATTCCATCTTCTAAAATACCATATTCCACGGACTTCCTGCAGAGATACACAGGCACAACAATTCCCCTTGCAATCTTCCATTATTCTTTACAGAGATACTGTGCCATATTCCATATTCCCACTAGAATTGCAGTGATGTGGCTGTACTGACATTGGTAAAATTATTCTTGATTTACTTTGGCACAAAAGAGATCAGCATCATGTCTACTGGGATAAGATAGTTCCTCCCCATGGTCATATTTACTTTACTTAAGACTACCAAAAAAAAAAAAAGTATTGCTCAGACAGTTTTCCATATGACATCTTTTCTCATAGGAAAAAAAAAGGAAAAATATAATTACAGCCTGCTCTAAGGTGAACTGCTGCTTTTTGTGATTACCTGGAAGAATAAGAAGAGTATCAATCCAGCAAAATATCTCTGATGTTCAGTTTCACATGTAGTCACAACATTCTTTATCCAATACTGCTTAAGAAATAATCAGGCCTGAAAAAAGTTATTTCATCATAAAAAGGGAGACAGCTTTCATTAAAAATTGAGAAAGCAGTTGAAATTAAAATAGTGTAAGCTCATGTTATTTATTTCTACTCCCAAGTGTTTGCCAGCTTTAGCAAAACACCAGCAGATCCTCTAGAACAGATCACCAAGAATTGCCGTCTTTGGCTTGTGGAGTTTCATCAACTAAGCAAATAGGACAGCTGGGGAAAACAACTAAAAAAGAGGCATTTGATAAATGAAGATTGTCAAGGATAGGCAAGCAAGTGACAGAAACTGCTTCATTGAGAAAGGAAGATGAATGCTTCAAAAACTTTCTTTTCACATTGGTGAATATCTTCCACTATTTCTATTTAACATATCAAGATTAGTGCTATCTGAAAAATGAATTGGCTTTTTAGAAGCCAATTAGCTATAGTGAATAACCACTTTACATCTCCTGCATATCAGTTTTGGAAATTAAGTGTACATCCTTAGTGTGCTCAGATACCAGAGTGGTAAGAGTAACACAAGACCTTGAAATGAGTAGAAACTGCTCAATATGTAAACATATTGAAATAATGCTACTTGTGATAATGTTCCAACAGGCTGTGGAGAAGAGTGACAGAACTTCTGTGGATTCACAGAAAGTTTGTTTAGCCACAAATCTTGGCTAATACATCTTCTCTTCCAGCACTAGTTTGCAGCCCTAGCATCTCCTAATTAATCTATGAACCTATGAGTTACATGATGCAGCCAAGAAGACTTAAAAATAACCTCCTTGGCCTTTCTCAGTTGGGACTTCCACTAACATTAATATGAATACTTTGCATAGAGAGCTTGCAAATGAAGCTCAAAAAGTTAAGCAGAGGCTCTGTTAACTCTTCATCCTGACATAACAATCTGGACATGAAGAGTATTGATTTAACTCCACGTGTGTACTACTCAACCCATGAGCTTTAAAAACATGCAGATTAAAAATTTTCTCAGGAGTTCCAGCAGTGCTGTAGCACAAAAATCTTTTGCAGCCGAAAAACCTCTTTAGAATTAAAATATAGAGTATTTCTCCCCTCCTCTGATGACAGGGACACTATTTTCTACTCTTTTATGGTGATCTTCCCTGTGCAATTAGGGCATGCATTCTAGGTTTTACATTTCCTATAACTTGAGGTTTATTTTAATTCATTCCTCAATGAAAATGGAGGTTCTTATGTGCTCCCTTGACTCTGGACTTTACAAAACTGCAACAAAATAATGTGCTTAAAGAACTCTGGCAACATTGAAAAAAATCACAAAACAAAATACTCATCAGCAAAACACCACCTTTTCAAAGGTGTTTATGGAGAGGGAGCTCTCTTGCTGTCCTGCAATCCCCTCTTAATTTTGCATAACAGCTATGGTTAGGTGGCAGATTGGGTGGATCTGGCGCAGCATGTGACCCAAAAAGATCATCAATGGCCATTCTCTGGAACCTAAGGTGCTCTCTGCATACAGCAGCAGAGACTGAAATGGTTGTCAGAGGCAGTTGGATGCCAGAAAATGGAAATAGTTTTGTGGGTCTACGAAAATACTGATGTTGGCTCAGCACCTTATATCTCCCTGTGCTTAGGCTGAAGTGACTTCTGATGTTCATAAATCCTCTGCTTCTACCTCTGGTTTTCTTAAGGGATCAACAGCAAGGCAATGAAAAAGGCATCAGGCAGAGTTGACTTAAACATACAGACGTATTTTCAGCCATGCTCTCTACCCCCTGCCCTGAACAGGTACAATTTCAGTACAGGTAGGAATTGATGCATATCTGAGGAAGGGGTTTAATCTACCAAGTTTATTGTTTTTAGGACTACTTTCAGGACTACAAAGAAAGAATCATTCCTAAATCAATATCTGAGAAGATCTATGTCCAGTAAGTGCTTTCTCCTTTCTTCATACTCTTCTCTGGAGACCTGTGAGACAGATGGTTCAAAGGACCTAACCCTCATTTCTCTAGGACAGAAGGCTTTACCCTTGGGCTTATTGCTGTTACAACATGCATATAACCTCCACTTCTCTTTTGCTGAAGCTGAACTCGCCCATCAGTTGTAGGTCCTGTGGTGACTCATATGGACAATGATTATTTGTCATCAAATAAGCTTAAAATTATACAGAGCCAGAAAAAAAAAGAATGAAAGAAAACAAAACAAAACAAAATAAAATAAAATAAAATAAAATAAAATAAAATAAAATAAAATAAAATAAAATAAATCTGCAAAATTGTATCTTATTATTTTGGGGAAAAAAAATTAAACTTTTCAAACTAGCTTTGCTGAAAGTCAAAAGAGTAATCCTATTTGCAAATATGTATATGCAAATGAACTATATCTCTCAAATGAGAACTTGCATAGACAAACTCTCAGTTCAAGAACCCAGGTGTAGCAGCTGTGGTCATGTAATTTCTACAGACACATTTCTGATGAAACAGATTATTTTTAAAATGCGCAATATGGACAGAGATGCAGCAATTCACACTGCATTTCAAAAAATTCCTGCTCAGCATAGCTAATTAGGAAATCCCAGCAAAACAAGAAATATGATACCTCATAGCACTGTCAAAAGACTGAAACCAAACAAATTCCAAACACTCCAAAGAGAAAGTCTTAACAACTCCCAGTGCAACAAATCTGTTACATATGAAAGCTTTAGAGATCTTGTTCAAAGCTTCAACAAATGCAAATATCATCACTGCATATAGGCTCTGAGCTGATTTCATTTGCTATACCTCCATGGAGGTCAGTGATGATACATTGATTTCCACTAATGAAGGTCTCACCAAAAAAAGAAAAAAAAAGCTGCATTCATTCACCTAAGAAATGTCTTTTTTCCTCCCCACTTTCAAACTTTATTTAGCTTTTCTCCAAAGGAGAAGAAGTGCTGAATTAGCATTAAATACATTCAGCATCCTCACCCAGAACCAACCACACTGTAAGTGCAAGGAGGGCATAAGAAATTCACCACTGTGTCTCAGTCTTAGTATAGATTGAGATAATCACTGTCATAGAGATGAAGAAAGGGCAACACAGAAGGTGTTCTGGAAAATATTTCAGTTGTCTAGGAAACCCATGACAGTATTTGAGAAACAAGTTAGGTAGTTTTAGGACTCCAGATACAAGTAAAGGTATAACATTTAGGAAGAAAGAATAGTAGAAAATAGTTTAGTTGGGTAATCCCTCAAAAATTTTAAAGAAGAAAACTTTTGAGAAACAAGATAGATTGGAATAATAAAAATAATTCAAAATATATCCTGCTGTTTTAGAAGTATTTTTTTGTCCTATCAGAGTACTATGTTTTTTCTGATAAAGTGAAGAATGGAAGTATAACTTTTCTTAAGAAGAGTGATGAGTGACCCAGTTTTAGTGGTAGCATTCATGCTATTATCCTCTGGGTTTTATGTTTAAAAGATTATCTTGACATTAGTAAAGAAGCTTTACTATATTATTCCCAGTTAAGTTTTGGACTCTATGTTTACAGGGAAAGCTAAGCTGATAAGAGAGAAGAAAAAAGGTTTCAAACAAGAGTTCCATTAAAAAAACCCCAAACCCTTTTAAAGATACACATTTCTGTAATTTCCTTTTGGATTCCATTTCCTACCTCCTCCTCCCTCCAAAAGCACTGGTTGGATGACTTATTTGATACTATCCCCCATCTAGAACTCAAAAGTTATGCACAGTGAGGCTCCTTAAGTTGCAGCAATTTTAAGTAGGACACCTATTCTCCCCACAGAAGAGAGCAAAGCCCCAGGCACCCAGTGTACTTTCCTGTCACTTTTCAGAAGTACTCACTTTGTTTGGTTTGGAAGCTGAGAATATACCAGAGATGAGAGTCAGGGCTATGACTATTTAAAGAAAGCATTTTATTCTTGCACCTCGATAGAACTGGAACCCACATCATGGTCGGGTCATCAAATTCTTTCATTAAAAATATTCTTTCACCAGTGTCACAGATACAAAACTCTTGTTATCCAAGAAAGTAATGTATAAAAGTAATTTATGCAAGAAAAAATAATTTACCTATCCAGGTAACAGTTCAAAACATACCCATTTTGCTCACATGCTTTTTTTCTTGATCAGTATTACAAAGAGGGTCCTTGTTTGAATTTTTCAGTAAACAAATTCTAGATGGGAACGAGACTTGAATGAAATGTTGGTTGCCAGGCTGGATAAACAGATTCACCCTCATTTCAGTGTTTCAAAGGTTGTTTGCAAATTGAATAACTTTTATTCAGGGATGACAGATTCCAAAGCTGTTCTGGAGGGCTTACTGCAGTGGTTACAACCTACACAGGTTGACCTGAAATATACCACAAACAGCTTGATTTAAGGCCAGAAGGAAACTTATACCCTTTACTTTCCTATGAGAGCAACTTAGACATGTAATGTTATTATAATATTTTTATAGTTTTGAAATGCAAAAAGCCAACCATATAATCATCACGTTCTAGTCTACATAATTACAGTAATTTTGTAACATATCCAGAATGTAAACACAAAGCAAATATAATTGCAGTTTTCCCCAACAGCTGGTAAAATCACTGTTTTAAACTTAAACCTACAAAACCACTGTCATTCCTTACACTACTGATGCTGGGAACAGCAGAAAACAATCTTTAAACTTTGTTGGTTTATGAAATATGTCGATTAAACGGTTGACTCAAGTTAGAAATTTCAAATAGTGGAACATCCCAAGCGATATAAAGAAGGGTTTTGCATATTGTCAGTGGAACAAAAGAGCAAAGAGAGATTGCACAAAGTGGTTTTGATATCAATAGGCTGAATTGTCACAGCTATGAATCATCATAAAAAATTGCTGTAACAAGTAATACAAGACTTTGTAATTCTTTAGTGACACAAATCTTTAGTGAATCATAGATTTAAAGAAATCCCAAAACTAAACCCCAAACCATTTAATTTCTTTTATCTTTTTTCCCCCATCAGAATAATATTGCACAACACAGAAAACCAATTTTCACATTCTAGTGCCATATTGTACATGTCCTCAAAAGAAATATAATTGTTCTCTTTTTCTTTAAGATAGTTATGAATACTTGAGAAAATATGAAGACTAAAACCACCCCAGCATTTTGATTGATTGAAAGGTTAGTATCTACTGAATAGTTTATATATATATTTTTTTTTTGGTGGTGGTTTCATAGTATAACTTGCATTTTATCTACCTATTTGTTATTTTCTCAGAACATGCTTTTGTATCTCCAGAAGGGGGATAAATAGAAGGGAAACAGTATTCTAGTTATTTCAGTTTTTGCCATCAGGATGAAGACAGACACTTTTGTGTGGGATAGGTATGCTGCAGGGATACAGCACATCAAGCTTCCCATGGTGAAGGGACATGCGACTGATGTAGATAAATCAGACAAATGGTATGCTCTGTACCCATACGCAATCTTCTGCTTTGCCCAGCACTCAGGCTGCACCAAGCACGAAACAGATTTACACTTATTTTTAAAAGGAGGTGTGTGGCAGCAACTCTCTGGCTACAGAGAGCGGCACACAACTTTCCCAGGCATCATCCTGGGAAAGGCTGTGAGAAGATCAGAGCAAAGAGTGAGAAACAATTCTGATCTTCATTTGCTGCACCTGTTGTTGTGCACATGTGGAATGTGTTATGGAGATTTGTTTACCAAAGACTGGTTTCTTAATTAGCCAGTGGTGATGGTGTTTGGATTGGTGGACCAATTAGGTCCAGGCGTATTGTAACTGTCTATAAAAGCAATGGGTTTCTTAGTAATGATATAATATAATAAAGAGATTGTTCAGCCTTCTGTGAATCATGGTGTCAATGTGAATTATTACCCAGTTGAAGGTCACCTGCTGTGACAGAGGTGAGGTTCCAAAGAGGCTGGGTGGCACGGAACAGAACTGTGTGGTGGCAAAGACATACAATTGTTGGAGCAGGGGAGCACAGCTGATTTAGCAGGTGCATCTATAGCTGTGTGCAGGACACCAAGGATTTCTTCCCCACTGTCCCAAAGGAAACCTCAGTTCCAAGACCAGCTGCTAGAAACATTCAGCTTTGCATGTTTAGTTTTTCTAATATAACAATCGCATTAGGGACAGAACTGAATGATGAAACTAAGCAATGAAATTTTTTCCATTTTTTAGTTTTTCTTCTTTGAATAAATTGGGATCTATTGTCTCATAAAAAAGTGTAGAAGCTTTGCAGCAGTAAATACTATATAAGACAAAATTATTTCTTATTCATGGATCTGCTGGCAGTTTTTGCGTGATCTTGGTTAGCTTTGCAAAACAAGCTTTTAAACAGCCAATACAAATTTCATGAGATTACTTGACAAATAACTACTTCTTTTCCTTGTTCTGGACCACTTTATCAAAAATTCATAGAAAAGAATCCATAACTCAATGGCTTTTAAAGACAGAAGACAACATTACAGGTTTTCAATGCAATCTGAAAACATATTAAGATTAATTCTTCAAAGAATTTCTATGGAGCTTGGAACATGATAAGTGTAAAACCTCAAAATCTATGATGACAGTTAATCATCTGACACAAGGGAGTCCATTTCCTAAAAAAGACACCTCCTTGAACTGAGCTTCCTTACCAAGCTTTAAGCTTAGAGCTTAAAGATTAATTTAAAAAATACCTCAGTGAAAGATGGTTTTGACACATCTTTAGCATCCCTCATGTCTTCTTATGCAATACTTAGCAAGTGTTACTGCATATTTAGAAAACAATAAATACAGTATAGAAAGCCAGCTCTGAAGGGATACAAGTATACTTTTTGAGTGTTTTGCATCTCTGACCTATTTCTAGAAAAAATAGCACTTACAAAATATTTATACTGTTTCTGTACATGTGTGTAATTATAAATTAGTTTCAGTACAAAAAATACCCTTTAACTGTTGGCTAGTAGCTGTGAGTTCTCCCAATAACACTGAAATCTGTGACATCCATTTTAAGAATATGTGAAATAATTCTTATACGAAGCTCCAAGGATTAAACAGGGAAAAAGATAGTTTAGACCTTTAGCATTCCCCACTGATGAAAAATTCTGTTTAGAGCCAAAGATTTAACAGTGTGAATACAGTCTTTGGCCAACAATCATACCAAGAAGCTCCTGCACTGGGCACAGATGTGTGCAAAGCTCAGTCATATGAAAAATAAACTGCAATGAACCCACAAGGGAGTGAGCATTGAGGAAGAGGGGGAAAAAGGTGTGATCAAACAAAAAAGAGTCTAGGAAAATGCATTGAGATCAGAAATCCAAACAGAAAATGAAACTGATATCTGCAAAAGCTGGGGTGTTAAAATTGGTTTTACAATTTCTGCCACAAATTTTAGGTCACCATAGCATGATTTTGAACTCAGATTAAGTCTCTATTGTATCAGCTCTTACAAGCAATTTTCTTGGTTCTCCTACCTAAAGAATGAGTCTGCTATATCTGTGAGATGCATTTTCCCACCATGTCCAGCTAGACTCTTCTGATTTCTCAGCAATGTGACTTGATGAGGGAAGGCTGAACTTCAGCTGAGGTTTCACATCACATTCAGGGAATGCATACAGAAATGAATGCTGATGGTGAACATGTGCTCTGGGAGGTAGGAGAGGGCCAGTCTGTGAAATCTGACCGATTTTACTGCCTTGCAGAACAATCAGGTCAGCAGAAAGCACACAACTCTCCTGGCTTACACAAACAGTGCTGATAATGGTTGGATTTTATTAGTCCTTCATCATCATCCTGTGACATTCTAAGGATTTTTAACTGAATCTGTTGTCATATCTCTTCAAGAGCAGCTAGCAAGACCCTGATGTGACTTCCAGGAAGGAAAACCTGCAGGAAGTCTGCAGAAAGGGACTGGTCTAAGCAGACAGTACAGACAGGGATCTCCTTTGCTTTATTTTCTGGCTGAAGAGAATTTTGGAACTGTATGTGTTGGGCATGACAACAACATGGCAAATGTAGAAAAATTTGAGCTGAAGTAGCAGCATAACCCCAGCCATGCTCTCAGGCTTTCTCAGCAGAACCTAATTTTAGGCACAAAGGTGTTGTTCTGCCTCATGTCCTCCAAATTGTTGGAAGTGAATGTATAATCTGAAGTCAAGAGGATCACCATCACATACAAATTCTACAGTTTTTTTTCTCCTTTACTGTCCTTCAGAATGGTCTTAAGCACCTGGGATCAGAATTCATCCAAACAGAAGGGTAGACTCTTATTTTTCAACCATCTTTCCTATCATGGTTCTCCTTTCCTTCATCCCTCCAGGAATATAGACACCAGGCATACTCTTTCCCCAGAACTCTTGTTACCCAAGTCCTGGATGAAATGACTTCTAACTTCTTTGAAGGTGAAGTGATGAAGATTTGCAGGTCAGAGAACCCTGAAATCTCACAAAATGTGACAAAACCTTATGAAGAGTTAGACAATTTTTAATATGGACAAAAACCTTTTTTTTTTTTTTGGTACAATACAAGCTTATTTAGAATAGAACACTATTTTTCTTGAGCCCTTATGTTTAATAGAGTTCTTTCCTCCCCCAGTGTACCTCAGTAACATAGCACTTCTCAGAAATTGACACTTAATAACCTCTGTTTGACAAGGAGTTTTATTAATAATTTCTTTTGGCTCTGGAAAAAAACTACCCTATGAGCCCTAAAAGACAAGGACTATTTCCTTTGAGCTTTGATACCATGTGAAGTCTTGCAGGAAATCTTTAAAAAACAACATTAGAAAAGCCCAAGCAACAATGGAGAGGTTATTTTTTCACCAGTGGTGATGCTTTTGACTACTGTAAACTCCTACTGGTAGCTTTCTAGGACATCTCAACCTGTGATGTTTACTCCTTGTGCCTCCAGCTGGGGGGGCAGGGAGGAACAAGCAGAAGTGTGGTTTTAGCAGAAGTACTAAATTGGAGAATACTGTTCCTAAACCATGACAGCTGTCAATTTCACTCTTTTCTACTATGTGTATTTGTTCAGCAACAATCATTATTGAAAAATCATAGAATGGTCTAGGTTGGGAGGCACCTTAAAAATCATCTAGTTCCAAGCCTTCTGCCATTGGCAGGGACACATCCTACTTGACCAGGTTGCTAAATGCCCCATCCAACCTGGCCTTGAACACTGCCAGGGATAGGGCATCCACAACTTCTCTGGACAGCCTGCTCCAGCGCCTCACCAACCTCACAATTCTGCATACCTACCTAAATTTTCCCTCTTTTGGTGTGAATTCTTTATTCCTTGTCCTATTGCTATGGTTTCTGATCAAGAATTAAAAAATATTAATGAATCCTATGCTAGCAAGTGCTGTGCTCTTATGCAGTAGGGAACTTGCCATTTTCCTGTATGTATTATTCAAGGTATTAAATTCACCAGGAAACTGGAGCTGCTCTTAGAGATACTGCAACAGACATTGCCCTCTAAAGCCTTGAGAATGAAAATTATCCCAGGTAAGGGAGGCCATTATTATAGCAGTTCTGCTGACTGCTATCTTTTCAGCTGACATACAGGAAAACAGACCAAATCAGGAAAAAAAGTGCTACACTGCAATACCAGCCCCACATCTCATATTGCCCCAGCAAAACTGGCTGACACCAATGTTAACACCTTAAACTGGTGCTACACACAATCCTACTTACTCTGTGGACCACTGGCTGGTGCCTATGCATGTGGACAAGACAGATGCATTTTTCCTAATACTGCAAAACTGTCTTTGTGTGGCTTTATCAGGGATAATGCTGACTCAGCAGTTCCACTTGTAGATCTGCTCAGTCTGTCATAAATCTGATGAGGGATATGTACATTTCAAATGATCTCACAGTGTAATATCTTCATAAATAATACTGACTTCTACTCTGCACTTTTCCCTGCTGCTGCTCCCATAGACAATACAGGACAAGCTCTGTGACAGTGATTGCAAACCCTGACATAAACAGCAGGATTGTTATCTGTCCTTCAACAGATAGGAGCACTGCCAGCAGGAGCCTATTTAAGCTTATTAAACAGGCAAGGTCATTTCACTCCTGTCAAAGATTTGTTTTCAAATTTCTCAGTGGAAAGAAGTTTTCTTCTTTTCTATTATGATTCTCCTATGTTTTCATTCACTGATGAAACTTCTCCAAAGAAATGAGAATATGTGGCAATTTTCATTTTAGTCCCTTAGCTACAAATATTACTTCTACGTTATCAACAAATATGTATTACTTTGCACAGTCATGTGTTAATCTCTATAGCAGCCAGCACAGGAGGTTTTGTAGTCATCTTTAGCACTCTGCAGTTATGTGTTTTCCATTATACTGTACTCAGAAAGCTTTTCTCCCTGGGGGGGCTTCTAATGTCATATTTAGCTTGAATCCTAATGCAGCTAAGCTCCATCAAAACCATGCATATGGACTCAAGGGTAAGTGTAAATAATGCAAAAATAGATCAATACTAATCTTGACTTGTTTGTGTGTAATTCTCACAGAGCTCTTATGACTCCAGCCACATCCTGTGCCATAGATTCTGACTGGCTGTTCATTCCCAAGTTGTGGCAGGGACTTCTGGAGTATGCAACATCAGAACTGCTCTTACAGATCACATGTGAAATGTAAGGAGAATTGCATTCTCTCTCTCTCTCTCTCCTATATAAGGATATATAGGATATAATCTCTAGAATATATTCTTTTCTAGAGAAGAATGAAGTTAAAGATGTAAAATAGTGCTGCTCACTACTGTGGGACTGAACTTTCTGATCCTACTGTGTTGGGTGATTGTGTTTTGTTTATCCAGCTTTTCAAGAATAAACAGACTTAGAAAACAACTATGACTTATACTAAATCTTAAGGGAAGTAAACTGTTTTTCTATATTGTACCTGTTATATCAGTAGATTATATTTGTGCATGTGTATTCTGTGCTAGAAAAAAGTCAACCATTCACGATCATTTATTGAAAAACTATTTGAATCCAACTATTTGTTGGACCCTACTAAATAATAAGAAACATTTAGTTCTTAAAGTGTGTATTTTGATTTTAGAGTCCCATGAACAAACATCTAATTTTCTTCTAATTGTGTTCTATTGGAAATAATTCTGAATTATGAAATTTCCTGGACAAAAAACTGCCTTCAATCTTCTTCCCCCATTCTGTTTATCTGTTGTGATTTTTCTTGTTTTGTTTTTCTATTCACCAGCTCCTTTTAGTAATACCAAGCAAAAAGCTGCTTTTTCAAACATCAGAAGAGCCTTATGTTGAGGAAATCAGCTCCTTGCAGGGTTCTAGAGGTAGATTTTGCTCATTAGAAAGTAGCAGACAGATTGCTGATGAAGGTTCTATTAAGCAAATTAAAGCATTAATACCATGAGCTCAGGGTTTTGTACAACATAGCAAACCGTATGCCGCAGAACTTGGGATCTCTTTCCAGCTGTCAACTGCCAGTATCCCCGAGTTCCTGTTAATTGGTGACACACCAAGGCAAGCAAGTCAGCTAATTCCAGAGCAGTGAACTGATTAACTTTGGGTGCATATACATATTTATAAAGAGAGTGTTGCTTTGTCTCAATAATCAAAACTAGGTTTATTTCAATTATAAAAGTTGTGGACTACAAAAGTACTAATGGCGCAAAAAACCCAACCCAGGACTAATTCTTTCAGGTAAATGTTTGACAGCTGTATTGATGTCAAAAATAGAGAATGTCTATGTATGTAGAAAACTGGGATTGATCAGTCATTGTATCATTCCTGTCTACTCATAAAAGCACGACAATTATCTTTCTACTATAAGATAAAGACATTTTACAATATAACATTTCCTCTACTTTAATCCTGAACAATTAGATTAAAATAGACTAGTTTTCAATTTTTTACCTCTTTAAATTCATACACTTTTGTCAGAAAGACATACACTGAGAAAATAATGTCCTTTTAGATCTATAACATCATAAAATATTTCCTTTGATTCTTTTCAGTATAAATATGTTTGGGTCAACAGGTGCCACTCTCCACTGTCATGTACACTGGGTAGTCTCTTGGCTCCACAATCAAACCTGTTGTTTGCAGGGTACAAGACCCTGTAGAGCAGCCAGGAAAGCAGTTCTACTCTATGACTAGAATTTTGTGATTTGGTAAAGAAAACAAACCTAAAGAAATGAAAGAGCTGGGAAAGGAAAGCACATTGATTGGTATGCTGCAGAGTGATGGCCTTAGATGCTGTAGATGGTGAAGACAATTATAAAGCAACTTCTGATTATATTTGTCTCCCATGCATGCCTGATCTCCTTACAAATCAGAATGTGCATCTAAGGATAGGCCCATGACAGGGCTACCCTTTTTTAAGACCATGCTGAAAGAAAATGTTGTCTCTTTTCAATGTAACAGAAGCACAAAGAGTTCTGAAAGCAGAAGCTGAAACCCCATGTCTGGTTAATAGCAGCAGTGTCTTCCATTTTAAAGCAGAAATAGGTATCTTTTATTTGTACTTCTGTTCCCATCACTTCTGCATTTCTGGTTTCAGTGTGGCTCAATTGGAAGAGAGAGCTGGAAAATGTTCCAGTAGTCTGCCTTGCTCTCCTGATGAAGTGAGCTGTGATTTTAAACTACTTGAAGATGAGAATGGCTGTCAGATTTCGCTTCCCAGTTCCCAGCACAAATCACTAGAACACATCCATGGTTAAAAGTAGAATTATTGCGCTGATACATGGTCAATTATCACTGTTTTTTCTTATTTTTGAGGAAAAAAAAATCATCAGACCCTATTTGTCCTGTGCTTTTTTGGTCAGCTTCTCTATACATTTATTATTGTGACTTAGCAATTTAAAATTAATCACCTTGACCTCAACTAAATTTAAAGAGCCTAAAATATTTGGGATATTGTTTTGTTATAGAACAGAAGATCTTATTCTAACACTACCTCTCCATGACCTCTTTTATAATTTAGAGCAACTCCACACTAGCAAACAAACCTTCTGTGCCAAATCCTTGTTACTGTGAGTTTCCAAACAACCTTTTTTTAAACAGGTGTTCTTACTGGTAAAATGCTATACCTGGCAATTATTTTTAAGTGCTTTGTTTTTCTTCTTGTGCCCACCAAACTGGTCTTAATTTTATATGAAATTTTCTTCCTGGAGGTCATTTTGTCCTTTCTGAACACTGTCCACACTCATTAAATTGAACCATTGTATAGGACAGAATGCTGCTATGGCTGCAGGCAGGAGCAGGAATCCTAAAGGATATGTATTCAAATATTAAAAAATTATATGCAATATTTTCTGTTTCCTGGATAAGCAAATCAACAGAGGAGAGGGTTATGCTTATATAAAGTATCTCAGCTTGAGTGTGACAACATTAATTATCCACTATAACATGCTGATTTATAATTATGAAATCAGTAATTTAATTGGCATCTAATGCAGTAAAAACATTCCTGCCACTGTCATTATCTGAGTGCCAGTGCTTGACGCTTTCAAACTTAGTTAAGCTGTCAGAAATTGTTATTCTGTTAAATGCATATACTTGCAAAACTGATCACTATTTAACAAAAATGTTTTAAAAGGTGCTACTACATGACCGATGAAGGCACTATCTACACATTTCAGACAAATCAGCCAAGCTCACTGCTGGTCATCAAACACCTCTCACTGTTGGTAGAAATAGCATCTATACTCCTTGGGAAGAGAAGCTGCCACTAAATCCCACCATTGATATTGAGATCACAGATTACGTCAATCTGAGTGTCAGAGCTTAACTCTTGGGTGCAACTGCATCTGTGTGTTTGTAGGTTTGTGACAGGTGGTAAAAAGTACAGATTCATGTACCCATCAAAAGCTGAGAGTGGCTACTTTGAATGAAGCACAGATGAGCAGTACAAGAGCTGGAAACAGGTAAGCCAGTTCACGATACTCAAGGTATTATATGTTAAAGAGCCTGGGGACTAGTTTTGCTCCTGATGAGCAAAAGATCATAGCCAGAACAGCAGGCAGTTCTTCAACCTTGTAGACTTGGGTGAAGAGCCTGATCTTCACAGAGGGAGTCACACAAAGGAAATATATCAAAATAACCTCAACAGGACAGTGATCTGCATGAAGGATGCTCTGTCAAAAGAAGAATCTAGCTTAAAAACTGGATACAGCAGGTGGTAGAAAGCAGAAAAGAGAATAAAAAAACCAGTGCTGTAGTCAGTAAATCATTGTACAATGGTTTCTTAGCCTTGCTCTACATGACATATTGTGCCTGTGTAACTATTTCTGTGATGGAAGGGATTCCTTCTACTGAAATTGTTTTACATCTCCAGCTGCTAATGGGTCTGAAGTACTACCACTCTATGCAGTTCATTAAACCCTATGGGAATAAGCCTGGATAAGCTAGATATAACTGATGACATAACAACGTGAGCTGCTGAAATATTTAGGCATAATTTTCACTTATTGCATACTGGACTTTTTTGGCTTCCTAGCACAGTTGAAGTGCTGCAACTGCTGAGTGTGAACAAGACCATTTTCTCAGATCATTTTAGAGGAGTGTCAGTTCCTTAGAGAATATGTCATTTTGATATAAATAAAAGTATTCTACTAAAAGCTGCTAAACTAAAGATAGATATAAGTATAACCAAGGAAAATATGGTATTACCAAGAGCACGGCCTGTGAGGATTCCTGAAGGCAAATAAAGAACTTCACATTAAAAGTATAATGCTGTCAGATGTGTGTATATAGAGTAGGATTCAACTCATATTAACAAGAGGTTAAAAAACAAACTTCAGTGGGAATCCCTCTGCAGCAGTGGAGACATGCATTTCCCTCAGGTGATCCATCCATTCCCCAGGTAATGATACACAATGTCTTTGTGTTTTCTACCACAAAGGGCTTTCTACTTGCAGCCTGTCTTTCACTTGCAGCTCAATTCTCTCATTGGAGTCACAACAGAAATGTTTTTGCATTTTCTTATGACAATATTTTCTCCTTGTGTGAATGACCACCACCATTGTGAGAGTCACCCTTCTTCCATCCTTTCCCAATATTTTGGTTACTCAGTGGACCAAATGGCATGCATGCAGACTGTTTAACTGGTTGCAGCACTTGCTCCCAAAATGTGCTGCCATCAGCACTTAACAGCATTGTGCCCATAAAGGTGACAGCTTGAGCATGTCTTGAAGACATCCGTACAGGTACCACTGAAGCTTGTGTGCACATGTGCTGGTAAAACACCTGATGCTGATGGGAGCAGGACTTGAGGGTGCTCAGCTGTGGATCTTGTCACTTCTCCCCCCTGATGGCCACCAGGGAAATTTTTCATTTTCCCTTTTCTCTCTCTACTGTTTTTATTTTTGCCCAAAAGCTCTTTGACTGCCCATATATACCACCAGCTATAGAGCCTGCTGATAAATCTCTGTGCATGTAAATCTGTCTCTTTTGTGCCAGAACAGGTGACTGATATTTTTCAAATACCTAATTTTCTGGCAGCTGGAGTTAGGTCAAACAAATCCCACCCTCAGGCAGTGCTAAGATGGAGAGAGCTGGCAGAAGCCCTTTCCTAACATCTGACTTTTAAATACTTAGCTTATGTGCAGAGTCTTGAAGACTGTGAGCAATACACAGTAGCAATAGGATTACAGCCTATGCTGGTAGAATTACTTAATTGTTCATGATCGGTCTTTCCAATATTTCTCACCGCTTCTGTTCAAAAGTAAACCTCAGCCTCACAAGCACTTTTAAGTATGTGATAACATTAATAGACCATAATCACAGAAGAATTGGAACTGTGAGAAGTAAACTCTCAAGTTTAGTACTTGTAACTCAAGACTCACAAGCTTCTTTGATCAATATAAAGGTAATTAACTGGAACATGAAAAAGAAATAAATACAAAAAACATATAACGAAAAAAGCATATAACGAAAAAAATTAAAAACCCAGGAAATGCAAAAGGATGTGGAATACTTAATTCAATTTCTTTGTGTATTTTTATTATCAATCATAATCACTAAGAAGATTCACAATAAAAGCAACATCCCAATTTTTAATCACAATAAATTCAGATTTGTGTAGCATTACACAATTACTTTTTATTCTCCCTTTTCTCCCATAAGAATGATAGAAAAAGAAATGTTTTTGAAGTAGCATGCTGCAATACATAATGGCCAAGTATTTATAAAATATTAACTGTTAGTGAGACTCTTCAGAATAGTGAATTGTTACCTAATGTCTAATGAAAATGAAGCCAATTCAAAGCAGTCACTGCTGCAAAGACATCCACCACAGCAGAGGGTACAGTTTATAATGAAAAACATTACATCTTTAAAAGAATAAGAAAGAAGTCTGAAATGAAAAAAGTTCCAGTTTAAGTGCACAAAACACAAAAGTCTTCTATTAAGGCATTCTGAGAGATGGCTGACCCACCAGCCTTCCAAACCAGGCAGACAGTAAGTGAGACACAGCAGAGCAAATTAGGAACACACAGACATAGTTATGTAGTTTCTGGAGCAGAGCTGATTCATATTCAGCCTAAGAGAAGCCTAGAGAAAAAGCTAGCCTGGCAGAAGTAGTCTGTTAAAACATTTGCTTACTCATTTTGCTATTAGATGTAATCCATAATTGAGCATTAAGTAGTTTGCTTGAGACAACTCAGTGTTGAGAGTACTCATAACTTTTTGTGAGTGTCCTAATGTGCTTTTCTTAAAGAACTAGCTTCTAGGAGTTATTTTCACTTAATTGTTGAGTTATAATTCTTAGGCATATTTCTGGCCTCAATAACTGCTAAATTTTGAAAATATTATCAGACTATATAAAACCAGAAGGCAAATAAAAACAAATGCAAGTGTTGCTGGCTTGTTTTGGCTTAATTTTACATTGTGATTTTTGAGCAGCAAAGATTAAGCACATGCTTATATGTTTTGCTAAAGTTGAGTTGAAATCTGGTGTAAAGCAGAGAAGAGGAGTGAATAGGAGGCAAGTAGGACTTAAGGCTTGAAAAATAAGGGCTTTCTGGAATTGGGTCTTGATCTGTCTTTTTACCAGCTAATTTAGATTCTACTTCACTAAAACACAACTCAGCGACATATTAATTTATTCAAGTTGTTTGAAAGTAATTAGTGAACAAGTCAAGAAATAAAATTAATCAATGTTACAATACGGTATGCTCTGGGGGAAAAAAGATACAAAGTATATAGGGGAAAAGTAGCCTTCATTTATATTAAAGAAAACTCACTTCACATAAATAGTAAATGTCAGTTAAAGCCAAGGGAAATATGTACCATGTTCAACAGTATTAAAACTGACACAACATGGATGATTGTCAAAAACTGATGGTATCTGGCAATGTTAAGAAATATTAAATAGGCAAGAGTTTTTTATACTGTTTTACCATTTTGACAGTTTATATACCTAGAAAGAAGGTTCATTTATAGTTGTAAAAATGCAACCTATTCAGTTTTGTTTCATATCCTCTGATTCACTTGAGCAGCTATGAAAAGATAATTTGGGCTCAAATAAAGGCTTTTGTAATTGCTGTCAGCTTGGCCAAATACTGTTTTGAGCAATCTGGACAAAAAATCTGACAGTATACTTAGTTCAACACAAAATTAATAAAGGCAATTGAAAGCAAAAGCTGCTTCTTACAAGGGAGGAAGTAAAGGAACCTGCTATTTTCTCACATTTTTTCATCTTTCTCTCCTGTTAAGGACTAAAATCTATTTATTTTGATCTACAAGTTTCATTTGCATGAATAGAGGAATTAGCCTGTGTCTGAAATACCAATTTTTTAAATGAAAAACAGAGTATTTGACAGTCAGTGTTGGCTCAGCCTCCATTGACTTGGGGTTATGAGAATACAGCATTTGCAAGTTCTCTTCCATGTATATTTAATAAAATATGGTTGATTGGTTGATTTTCACATCCTATTTTAGCCAAGTGAGACACAATTTCTGTTTTCCAAAACCAATCCTGCTTCTTTATTCCACCATCCCCCATCTTCTCCTCACATGACAATTTCTATTCTATGAGATGAATGGCACTCAGGAGGGGAACAGTGGCACCAAAATTCCAATTCTGTGTCTTAAATTAGTTGATATAATTTTATTTGATTGTTAGGACCAACATTGCCTTAGTATTTATGGAAAATAATGATATATCTATTTGAAAAAATAACCTGTACATACAGAAAAGATGACTGGAACCAAAAAGTCCAAAAATCCCACACTTTGCCTCTTTTATGGAAGATAGAAATTTTGGAAGACTATAAAAAATTAAAATATTATATTCACCAAAGATAGTTTTAGCAAGAGAGAGATGTTTGGAAGATGTTGCTGTATTGTCTGAAGCTGCATATGAACTTCAAAACAGAAATTCTCAAGAATACGCACTATAAATATGCACATTGGAATGAGAAAAAGAAATTGAAATCCATAAGGCCATTCAGAGCCACTGCTTCTGCTGTCAGAATTAATGATTTTTCCTTTCTTCCCTAAGGGTTGATTGCTAACACTGTACAGCACCAGAGGCTTCCATCAATGTGATGAGAAAAGAAGCTATTCCAAGACCCAAAACTTACTGTGCCCCACTCAGAGTTGTATCTACAAGATCACATTCTTCAGATTAAATGTTTTCTGATAACTTTTGCATTACAATATCTTTTTTTTCGCAAAACATTACACTCTGAACACCAACAACCCTTGAAAGGAAAGCAAATATAATCACATCATTTTGAAAACACACACACACACACACATAAAAAACATTGAAAAAAACCCACAGACATTGAAGAAGTAAAGAAAAAGGTAAAGTCAAGGCTGCAAGAGTTCTATGAATGTGAGCAGAGCACCTCACATCAAAGGAATATTTGTGTAGTGTTCTTCTGCTGCACTCAGATGCACGAGCTAAGACCTATGGGTCACATCCTCTAGGAGAGAGATGTGGTTGAGTCACTAAGGCAGGACGCAGAGGGCAACTGGCCCCTCATCTCCCTGTGCCATTCCAGGGCAGCTGTACCACTGCTGGTATACAGCCTGAACAGAGCCAGAGAGACATCTCAGCTCACCTGGAATTGATGAATCTCAGCAGTTTTTGCTGAAAGAGCAGCTCAGTCTGCACTTTCCTTTGTGGCTTTTTCTATCCATTTTTGTCTGGCTGGAACCTAAAATATTATCCACTGAAACATCCAATTTTATTGATGTTTAGGCCTTTGTTTTCTGGGTGACTAAATAGGACTGCCTAAAAACTAAAGAGTTTTATTTGGAACAACACCTCTCTCATTTTGCAGCAAGGACACACCACTAAAGACACCTTTTCCATTTCTAATTTTCCCCAGATTCCTTCCAGGAGCTCAGAAATCACCTCAGCGCCTTGCATTTACAACACAAGAAGACATAAAAATATTCCTCCAGAAAACATACCAGTGCATGCAACAGTGTACAAATAAATAAACAAAACCTAAAGGAACATTATAAATAAAAACATTATAAATAAATAAACATTAGAAATAAACATAATAAATAAACAATGCTAGCATTGTTTATTTTTTGCTCAGCAAAATGACCTCTCTTACCCTAAAGAAGGTATCCAGAAACTGCAGTAAAATTGGCAGACATTTCTGAGAAGAGGTTGCATAGTTGGGGTCTCCAAACTAAATTAATTTTGTCCCAGGTTTAATTAATAAATGTAGTTTGTATGGGAAGACAGGAGGTAAAAAAAATGCTTTCAGCATTACCTGCCTTAGAGAGGTAAGAATTTGGAGGCAATGTGCTCTAATGGGGTCTGGTTTACATGCATCTCTTCAGTTATATAATGACAGCCTTTAGTTATCTGACTCACATCCTACCTCTCACTGTTAGGTATGAATCAAAGCCATCCTTGGTCAGAATGAATTTTCCTTTGTTACTGGAACACCATTTGATGGATGGAACAAGAATTATATAAACTTTCATTTTAAGCAGTCCCAATTTTTCTCTCATTGGCAAAAAAAAAAAATCTTTAAAAGTTGAAAGCAGAATTAATTATGAATTTACTTGTTCATGTAGAATAATCTGTCTTTAAAATAGCTCAGCATTGAAATTGCCTCAAAGGCAGAAACATCTGCTGCAGAGCAGAAGCACATACACCCTGGCTAAAAACAGAAACCTGAGATTTTACTGTTGATCAGCTTTACCATTGCTTCTACTTAATATTGCTGCCCAATTGTATTGCAAGCAGTACAGAAGTTTAATGATTACTCTGAGTGGCACCTAAAACACAATATGCAGGTAGGATGAGTATCTGAAAGCAGAAAACCAATGTCAAAATGCATTCATGTAAAATGTTACAGTCCTAGGAAACCTGCCTCTTCAGCACAAAAAGCTCATGCATACATAGATCTCAGAAGGATTGTATTCAAGAAACAGATGGAAGTTTGCATATTTTTCAAAATGAAAAGTGAAGAAATGGAAATAGCCTGCAGAGAGCCAGACAGTCCAGATCACTCACCAGTTACCATTCAGGGACTAGGAGGGCAGGGAAGGAAAAAAACCAAAAACAACAGTGAGCAAAATTTGCTCACGACAATAGACTGTAGTATTTGACACTGGGATTATTAATTTGCCTTTACAAGAAGGAAGGAAAGTTCATTGTGCTGCGGTGAGACACTAGCTGTGCAACTGAATAGTGCTTGCAGTAATGGCTAATCAGCTAAACGGAGCCTGCAGCGGGGAGTGAGTGTGTTACGCAGCCTCTTGCCTTGAAACAGCAGCTGGGCTGATTTTGAGAGAGTAGAACTTCAGCAGAGCCTTTCATACCAATAGGAAAATGCACAGGAGAAGGTAAATACACAAATACACCATCTATGACCATTCCTTACTACTTGGAGGTCAGTGGGTGACTGCAGGGCGAAGGCAGGTTCACCAGACAACAGTTCTTGTGTTGGACAGGCTCCCTGGAAATTTATTGCTGTTTGCTGTTCTAATCTTCTGCAAAAACATACCCGTTAGAAGCCCTGTTATAGCTTTCAGCACTCATGCACAGGCATGTTATAAACAGCTCCTGATTTTCTGGGATAATTTCTGGAGGGCCCCAGAAAATGGAAAAAACAAGAAGAACACAGAAGATGTGTATTATAAGTATACATATTCAAAAAGTAGGCAGGAAAACAACAAAACAGCAAACTTAAGGTAAATGTAAAAACACAGTTTTGACTGTGCACCACAGATATCCTAAGTGATGTGAAAATGGATAGTGATGTTAACTGCACCACAGGTGACATGATGTTCTGTATTGTAGTGCAAAGCATCTTGTCAGCTGTGATACAGTTGATTCCCAAGCCGCATATATTCCCTATTCAAAAGCAAATTTATTGACTTTAAATTACTGGCTTACAATAAGGGCACCATAACATATCTTTTCTGATAGCTGTAAAGTATTGCAACTATCCTTCTTTCTCCCTGTACACAATAAAGGAAAGAAAAGAATAGAAAATAAAATTTTAAAAAACCCCTTGTATACCCAAATATCAGTCTTATTTTGCCTCTGATAACAAACAGGACAATCCATATAGAATTAATCTTTTTGTGATGTGCACCTGAGAAGCAGACGGCAGAATTTTTTAGCATAATAACTAACACTGTTAGATTTCCACTTTCTATGCACCAGTGACAGGGAAGAGAAGAAACCACATCTGTGCTTTTTAAATAGCTGCAAACTTAGAAAAACCCTTCTAGAAATAGGAAAAACCAAGGTCCCAGAAGGACAGAGTAGAAAAGAGCTTGTCTGAAGCATTTTAACCACTGATTTAGTTCTGGCTGTGTTAACTGCTGACTCTATTAAATCAGCTGAAATGACCACCAGTACGGTCCTAACCCATCACTGGTTAAGAGATTAAAGAGACTTGGATCTCTCTGGCTCTTCAGCCTGCAGAAGAGCTCCACTACCTTTACAAGGGAATGAATGCAGTTCATGCAAGTGGAAATGAATAGAGAATGGTCATATTTAGCAGTGGATTTATACAACCCACTGCCTGATGAGTTGGAAATCAATTCAAGTGCAACCATTTTGGAATTCAGAAAGCTGTCCTCAGAAAAAAAGGATTTAGGCAGCAATCAAATAACAGGTTATGGTACTGAGCCCATAATGGCAAAACAAACAACACAGAGGAAACATACTGAAAAGCTACAATAACTGATAAGATGGAGTTGCTGTTTGGTTTTTTTTCCTCTCTTGTTTATCCACTGTGTCTTCTGGACAAAGAAAGTGGAAAGCCCTAGCCAAGGAGTTCCCCTGTGTCACAGTTAGCTCAAGTGCTTTCCCCAAGTCCCACTGGTGCAAAGGAACATATTGGCAGGGAAGGGACATGGTTATACTGTTCTGGCAAACTCCATCTGGCATCTATGTCCCAGGGGTGCTGCAGACAGCTGGCATTAGTTTTAACAGTCGGATTCAAATCTTTCTCTGGATCAATGTATACAAATCAAACCTGTAACTCTGTTTGTTGCTGTGTTCCTACATGAGGCAGGCTTTGCCACAACTGGAAAACACAGTTTTCTTATTTGTTCATTTTTAAACTCAGAATATTGTCCACTGAAACACCAGTCACTCAGCATCATCTTCCCATTTTTGTTTTTCTTCTAGCAGAGAAAACTGAGTCTAAAGCGGTTTAAAGGGAATCTATCTCTGTCTGTCCTAATCTGTTGAAAAAGAAACCATTATAACCATAGCTCAATCCCTACAAACTCAAGATATTGAGCTCTCCTAACAAAAAGATTAAGTCAGTTAAAATAAACCTCTTCTTCCACTGGCAGTACTGAATACTGACAATAGACTGGATCAAATGTCCCTACAAGATTCTCCATAAACAAACTCTAGCTGAAATTATACCTGAATCTGTGTACTACCTGAAAATTTTAAATTAAGAAAAAAATTTTTAAAAGCTACAGCTGTTACTTCCTTCTTTTTCAAAGATATCCTGAATGAACACTTTAAAATTAATTTAATTAATTATTTTAATTAATTTGATAATTTAAATACTTATCAATACTAGAGCAAGGAGTCTAATAATATGTGTGAAAATAGGTGTTCATTGCAGATGGTATCATAATTCAAGACTGTGGTGCAATACCACAGAAACATGGGCAAAATAAATGGCTAAAAATGTTAATAATGATAGAAAAGATGCCTATTATCTATTGCTGTAGAATTTTACTAGCAGGAAGAGGTATAGCAGCCAAAAGACTTCCTTCACAGCCTTGCATCAGGGACTAATAAACTGTCACCCCAATTCTGCAGACATTAGTCCTTGATAACAGTCCCACTGAAATTTAAAACCTCAAACTTTCTTTTTGAATTATGCTTAAAAAGGTCTTTTTTAGAAAAAAAAACACGTTGAAATCATTCCAATATCTAAAGCCATTGTAGGACCAAATTGCTGCTTCCATATGTGATTCTTTCTAACAGAAGAGTATTCAAAAGCTGTCTTTCAAAGTTTAAAAAATGCTTGCCTTTATGTAAAATTTGCTAATAGTATGAATAATGATACAGAACTGGGTAGCAAAAATATTTTTTAAATGAAGTGTTCGGTTTCCCTTCATGCTGTTTTAAATCACTATTATTCTCTTAGCAGTTACATATCAGCACAGCACCAATTGAGCATTAATTGCAATTCTTTCATGACTCAGCTATTTAATCTGAAAGTAGTGTCAAATATTTATGTTCTAGTAAAAAACAAGAATTTGTTTGAGCAGCTTCTGTGTGACATCATATCCAAATATGGCAATTCTATTACTTAACATTTTAAAATATGATCAAAAGGGTAATTGGTCTTGAAAAAAAACCCCAAACCCCAAAACATCCCCTCTTCTCCAATCCAATTCTTTCTTCTCTCATGGCTATATAGGAAGCTGTTCAAGTTTGATTTTCTAAGGAAACAAATAAAAGAATGAGATAGGTTTTTAGATCTATCTGATGTGGCAAGACAAAGGAGATACAGATTTTTGATTGTATGTTTTTTCCATTATCCATATAGAAAATATTCTGGTTTATGTAACAGAACATTTTTTCCCTCTCTCAGACACTGCTTTGAGTGAGACACTTGAACTGCCTCTCAGCCACTAAGTACTAAGTACTTCTCTGATATACCCATCAGAACTTCATTGAACAAACTGAGATTGAAGGGTGTGTGTGTGTGTCTGTGTGTGTGTAAACCTTAAAAATGGAGTGAGGGAAGAGAGAAAGAATGAGAGATTGGCATAATGTAGTTGAGTGGAAAAAGAGGTATCTTTCATAAAAATGGTGTCCAGAAGGTATCAAACTTGACTAATGACATTTCCTTCTTTGGATTGCAAAGGCATTTGAAGCAACCTTAATATTCGTTTGTTTCATTAACATATGTTCAAATAATCTCTCTGCATATCCCAGAGTTTCTCATTTTTTTCCTCCAGATAAATAAATTCATTTTGAAAGGACTAAGGTAGACATTGCAATGCAAACAAATTGTAATTGTAGTTGTGATGAAAATAGTTGTGATCAAAATAGTTGTGATCAAAATTCAATGAAACATTTTCATTGAACTTGGTGAGCTTCGGCTGAGATCTAAAGGAGATTATTAAAGTCTTTTGTTTCAAAATCTAACTAGAATGTGGGAAATTAAGACTTGTAAGGGACGAGTTTGTAGCTGCTGTAAAGTTTCATAGCTCTATTGACTTTGAGAATGTTTAAATAATTTATACTAGAAGATGATTTGCCTTCAAACTTCACAAACAACTTTCATTCCCCTTCTATTAATCTTCCACACTATACATATCACATTTTGGAGAGTAAATATGAATGTACGGTCAGTACTTTGATTTTTATTTTTTTTATTATCAGCTCTTAGAAGATGAATAAGTTGTGTGCCCATTGATTTCCTGCTGTTCTGTATGTGGAGCAGATAATAAATCCATATCACATCAAGTATGCTTTAGAAAAAGATGCACTCTGGATTTTAGAGCACATAATTAGGTCAAAAAGGCAGCCTGGGTAGCTGGTTTGTCTGGAATCAAAGAGAGTATCTGGAAACAAATTGAATATAGCTTGTAGACATTTCCATAGACATGATGACTGAGATTTCAAATTTGTATATATTTTAGTAAATCCATAAATAGTAAAAAAAACAATTTGGGGATTTTTTTTTTTTTTTTTGAGAGACAAAATCCAAAACTTTTGATTGCTATGAGTTATTGGCGAAGGAAACAAAGAGCTCTTTTCTAACTCAACAGAGAAGAAATATTTGAGTGTGCTGGTAGGGAAAGATTATGAAGTTGGGAAGCATGCAGGTTTTTACCGGAATCATAAAATAGCTTAGATTTAAAAAGACCTATGGAGGTCACCTGGTTTGACTCCCTGCTCAAAGCAGGGCAACTGTTAGATTTAGATCTTACTTTGAATTTAGATCATGTTACTGAGGGTAATATGGTGTCAAGTTTTAAATATCATCAGAGAAGAATCCTCTCCCAGCTTCCCTGGGCAGTCTCTCAATGGACTTGACCCTTGTTACTGTAAAAGGATCAAAAAGTGGTTTTCACAGTATTTAACTGAAATATCAATTATTATAACTCATGCCCTTTTGTTTTGCATCTTTCAGAGGACCCTGGCTCCACCTTTCCTTCTATCACCCTTTCCATATGTTCTTCATATGTTCCATACCACCCTTTCCTCATGTTCTTCATCCCCTTTATCATTTCGGTGGCCATCCTCTGGGCTTGCTCTACCATGTCAACATCTTTCATGTGTTGGGGGCTCAAAACTGGACACCTTTCTCCAGATGAAGTCTCACAAGCACCAATGTGAGGGACACGGTCACGTTACTTGAGTGACTGCAAATAACTTGGTAATAGAGTTAAGCCTTCATTGCTGCAACAGCACAGAGCTGACTCAAGCAGCACATTGCTGCCCATCCTCAGAAATAACCCAGGGCCAATCTTTTGAGTGTCAGGGACTTAATTTTATGATGTCCCTTCCAGGTTCGTTAGGTATGGCTGAGTAAATACCTTCCCAGGTTCCAGCTTGCCCTCTAGGCAGACTTTTTGCTTGTGGAGGGGCTGTTGCTTAAAAAGAATGGTGAAAAAAAGCTTGTCTATTGAAATGTTGACTATTCCTGAGTTTAGGTGCTGTTTTAGCTTTTGTTGTGGAAGTTTAAAAAAAGATAGGTGTTGAAATGCCTTTGAGATATACCTATGTTTTAAAGAATGTGGAAAGTTAGACATTAAAACAATCATGGATTATTAATTGTGCAATAAATTGCTTTCTTATCCACTGTATGGGTCATGAGGTTTCTCAAAGGGATAGGGAAAAGGAAATGTATTGTCAGTAACATGTTCAGGAAACCCATACAGGCACTGAAACTTGGATGAGCACTGATATTAATAAAGAAAAACATTTGAAATACAGATTGCGCCACACCTGTACATGCTACATAAGTTAAAAATATTTTTAAAATATTTAAAAATATTTTTTTCATTTCTATTATGTGTTCACATTGCATCTAAGTAACATGAGTTCTTCCACCTCTGTATGGAGAGATAAAATCTTTCTTTCAGATAGGAGTGCTGCTTCTGTTGTCTCTGCCTTTGTCACCTTGAGACAAGGCTGCCAAAACACAGCCTGTGTGAAATCATGTATTTGTGAGAGCATTTTGAAGCTAAAACAAGTTATGAATGCCATTTCCTGAATATTATGGGGCAAATCTTAATGTGAACACACAATTATAACAACTCAAAAACTACACTGGCTGTTAATTTAAAAGATGCATTTGAACTTCTAATGTCTTTATTATTTAGATTTAGGCAAACTGTCTCTTTCTCTATAAATTGTGAGTAGATCTAGAAAATTTGAGTAGATCTAGGACAGTGTGAGTCAGTTAAAACTGAGCTATATATCAGCAATATTTGTATTTAGAACTGCTCGGTCTTGGACTCACTATTCAGTTTTGGCTTTTTACCCCACAAAATTATGCAGTTTTTTAAACTGTGGAAATATTATCAAAGATAGAATTTATATCATATATAGAAAATTTTTTACCAAGCCAATCTGTTCAATGTGGAGATGACCTGTGCAATTGCCTTCTAAATTTTTTAAAATATATAATTACTTTAAAAAAGATCTTTCTTTATAAATCTTTAAACTTTGTTAGATTCTCAGTGACAATGAGAGTGATCTAGTCAAGTCAGAAATGCCTCTGGTTTACACACAAATGTTTGCAAACCTATGGCTCGTAGACCTGCAGGTAGACCACAGTGGAAAGCAGGGTGAAATTCATAACGTGATCTGAAGCTCATTGAAGTTCTCATTTCAAGTCTTTGAAGTTGTCTCGTTCAAGAGGCTTTAGACTGGCTTTAGAGATGAAGTTGTTTGTAAAAAACAAACCTTTGCACTATGATACTTGTAACGTGAAATGGCATAGTTAAGAAATGCACGGTGTGCGTCACCTTTCTAGTGTGTCCCAGCCATCTGAGCTATGACAAATATCAGCAGAAGAATATTTATAATATTATTTCCTTTGCTGGAGTATTTTAGTATTACTAGAATCACTTTGGGCTCTCCATGCATAAAGGTCACTGTTACAGAAGAGTGTCAGTGAACAAGCACCCCTCCTGACAGCTCCCAGCAGGCAGCTGCTCAAAGGACAGGGAAAAGAATGGAGAGTAAAGTACTTTGACTCCAACAGGCTACTCTTTACATTGATATAAATTATTAAAGCTAGAGGTGGCCCTTGAGAATTGGAAGACTAAACTGGGTTTTTGTAAGCTCCACTGTTTCACTTCCCACAGAAGAAAGAGGAGATATCAATGAATCTCATTACCACCACCAGTGAAAATTTTTACTGCATTAGTCTTTACCTGGACACCTTTTAAAAATACAACCACATTGCAGAAAATGGTATAAAAATTAGTTGCTGCAGTAGCTAAAAGAAAGCTTTCATAAGAAAGCACAAATCTAGCCTATTTTACAAACTTTCTAATCTCAAGACAGTGTTGCTATATGACAATTTTAAACAGAATTACATACCTTGTAAGTCTTTTGTTCCTCGTTTTACTGTGTGATCTCTCTCAATGCAAGTACACATCAATGAAGGATCAGCATTTTCCATTCTGCTTATCTGACAACAACACACCTGGTCTAAAATCTGTAAAGCCAGTCACCCACCCATCCCACTGTCTCGCCTGAGCTGAGTCACAAGAATTCAAACTTGTCTTTTTTTGCATCAGCAGCAGACAGACTATATCGATGGAAACAAACAGCTGCTGATTTGTCACTGACCCCAGGGAGAATACAGAGAAATTTGATTCAGTCTCTATAGTCTCCTGACTCTGAAACCTTGTTAAAGGTTTGCACAGATGCATATTACATAATCTCTTGGGTAGGGCATGTATTTGCAAGATCATTTTTGAGATGTTCCAAGCTTTGGCCAAAGATAAAATATACTGGGGAGATCTTTCTTTAACTTCAAATTAGTAATTACTGTTGCTGTTTATAAACACTCCATGCATGGTCTTCTTTAAAACAGCAGAAGAGAAAGCTATGAGAACAGAAACTGACTAGGGTAAGCACATATCTACGGCATCTAGGCTTAATAATACTGGGGATCTTTGAGCCCTCAGCAAAATGTGTGGATATTGAGATTCTCTAGTGCAAGGTCCAGGACTTTGGTGCTTTGTTGCTTATTCCTGCCCCCTCCTCCCCCCCCCCCCCTCCCCGCCTTTGTTTGGCTTTTGTTTGTTAGTTTGTGTTTTCGTTTGGTTGGGTAATTCTATATTGCAGTCTGGGATGTTTTGGTAGTAAGAACATGCTCTATTATTGGCAAACTATTTCCAGTACCATTTTAAAACACAAAACCTCTATTTTTAATCTTTTTCCAAGCTTCTTTAAGCATAATTTCAAATGAAATAAGGAACTGCTTTCTCCTGTTAGAGGCTGCACTAGTAATATCTGACCCCTTAATTTATGCCTTATTCAGTACTCTCTGGTTTGATGCCTCTCTCAGCTGTGAGATTTTCACTTATCCAACAGATCACACAACACCTAAAATTCAATATACCCAGAAAACAAACATACTAGCAAATACAGCTCTTGGAGTGTAGAATCCAACAAAATTTATTTCAAGTGACATGCTCAGACATAGTTGAAAACTGCTAATTATTTATTGTGGAAAACTTTGAACACCATTGTCCTGCTAAATGCGACTGGATAATCTAACTGTATTTAAAGACTAATAGGGTAAAACTCTTCCTATGGGGAGGACAGGTGGCTAGAGGTAATCACAATTACAAAACTTTACAAACCCCAGAATACTTAAAAGTTTTGGATTTCCATTCCCTCAATGATTAGGGAAAAAGAAATTGATCAGAGTAATAGAGATTACTATTCACAGGGAGCACCATGGTCTTAGGAGAAATCAAGGACCTACAACAATCTCTGCAATGCACTGTTTGCACTACTCTCTTTCACAGAAAGAAAAGTGCCATTTGCTTTAGAATTAGTGATTCTTTATCATTTTATTGCTTTGTATTCCATATAGAAGTAAAACCTGCCCAAGTAATTTCTATGAGTATGCTACGAATCCAGGATACCAACAGCTGCAGAAAAGACTTTGTCTGTATAATCGTAGGTATCTTTTAGAAATTAATTGCCAACCAAATCAATGGGTAATTTTCCAGATGCAACTAGAAAACTGAAATGTATGTTCTGCCCCACAGACTGCATTTTGACCATGCAGTGGATTTTATATAAAAGACTAAAAGTTTAATATTCTTTTACCTCTGTTTCTGTCAGAGAAGAATGTAGAAGAAGGGAAGACAGAATTTTTCCTTTAGTCAATACTTGCAAAAAAATGTGATAAAGCAGTACTAATCAGACAGCAAAATATGGCTTACCCTTTTACAAACTAAAATAAATGCTTATTGCTTTAGGCTACAGGTAATATAATTTAAATCTCCTTTGTATATAGCAAATTAAATAAGTTCTAACAAGTAAAAAGGATGAATAGGAAAGTCAGATACTTCCTCATGGGATTTGCCTTACTTTTCTGCTCCATTTTCCCCTGTTAGTCCTGGTGATATAACCACAACACAGAAAATCTGTCTTTCACATGCTACTGTGAATTTCTACATTTTCATTTAATTTCATGATTCATTTCAATGTTAGTTATGAATTTGATTAGCAGGTAGTGGTAGAGTAAATACAGATTGCTAATGAGTATACAACTGACAAATACATAAAAATAAGGTATTCCAGTTTTGTTCCCTTGCTTGTTTTTCCTAAGAACAATGTTTGTAAAGTTAAAGGAAAATAAAAAAAAAAAAAAAAAAATGTAACTCAATGAATCATCCCAAACAGATGATTCGTCTTTCAGATGATGAAATTTTCTACTGCCATCAATACATTGGTTCAACTCATTATTCTGACTTGTACTTTATGTCATCAGAGATATCAAGATATTATAGAAATTACTTTAGAGATCAGGCTAAAAAAAAGGAATGGGGAAACTTGGTCAGATTTTCATGTTGCTGGACTTTGCATCTACAACAAATCAATTACATGGCCCAATATAGATCTAAAATCTACAAAGCCTTGATTTAAATTACTTGCATCTCATCTCTAGAGACTGACCTCATATTAGTCAATATATTTGTGACAATATTACACTTTGACCTTCCAAGAACTATCTACCAGTAAGTTTTCTCTCCTTTTTTAAGATCAGCTTTTGCTTGTCAACTTTATTACAAATAACTTTTTTTTTTTTATTCTGAGAGCAAGAGGCTTTTGTGTTCTTCCTAGCTCTGTGTACAGTGTCTCTGTGGTCTTTGCTTTGCTCCCACATTTTTTTCATGGCAATCCAATATATTTTTCCCTTTCCTTATTTTTTCTGCTTATCTGGCAGTCATTAAACAGCACTGGATTTAGACATACTAGTCCCTTGTTCTATTTCCATGAGAGTGGAACAAGTTGAACCTATGCTTTTAAAATTACTCATTGAAAGCTGACTGTTCCACCTCCTTCCTTTCCCCTTAAGCTTACTTCTCAAATCTCAGTGTTTGCTCACTGCCTTCTCATTTGTTATTTGTTATTCTGCTCTCTGGGCTCTTTTCTGAAAAGCTGTGCACTCTGTCAATTCACTGTCATTCTCATTCATGCTGTCTTCAGCCCTCATAGTACCAGAAGATATCTTTCTGTTGGCTGGAATCTGTCCAGAAAAAGGTCTCCCTCAAATATTTTCTTGAAGTTTTGTACTGAAGTCTCCTCACAGACACATTCTTAGAAACTGCTGGACATCATATCCCTGCAGCGCTCTCTACCCACAGTTGCCAATGGGTAATTCTGCCACATACTTGTAAAAAATATTCTCAAAATGTTTTACACATCTGGTCTGTATTCAGTCTATAGTCTTCTACGGATCTAAATCTGAAGTCAAAGTGTGATATACTAGGCAAAGAACTTTTCCCCCTTTTCCACTGTCTGTACCAGGACAAACAAATCTTTTTATATTTATGTAATTTTATGTAATATTTATGTAATATTTATGCAGTTTGAATTAAAAGTGGTAATTTGTATGTCTCTCTTGTACAAATGACATCATATTTTGTTCTTTTAATGTTACTTCTAGCTCTTTTTCTTTATTCCTTTATTATCTGCCCTAGTATATTTTTATGTATCTTTGATTTTCAGTAGACTGAACTATTATCATCCTTCATGCTCCTCTTATGAATGCATTACATTTTTCTTTCCTGCATCTTGTTTTTTTTTTACCTTTAGGCTTCCATTCCTCATGCACTTTTTCCTTTAACTTGTAAACATCTTTTCAAAAGCTTTGTAAAAATGTTCTTTTTTTCTTTTTCTTCTCTGCCTCATTGCTCTTGGGACTTCATCTCAGATAAGGCAAACTGAAGTCCCCCGAGTAGCATCCTCTGTGCAGCCACACACCAGTCTGGAGTTTCCAGGACACATCCAGTCTGCAGGTGTCTGCATATAGTTAGATTATATGTTGGCTTTCACATATTTTCAACAGATCTAGGTTTTCATGCCCCTTAATGTGGAAGCTTGTCACTTTCCCTTTCAGGTTATTTCCATTAGTTAACTTCTCTCAGAAAAAAATTCAGTTTACTGCCCTGCTGAAATATTTGATTTCTGAGACAAGATAAAATGTAATCCCTTGTAGTTTGATTTTAATATGCTCCATAGTTGGAATGCTCTCATATTTTTACACAGTAGACAACCATTTCAACCACTTTTACATCCTTTTATGACCTTTAAATTTGATTATATTTGTGGGTTTTTTTTTGCATTCTCACAGTCTTCTGAACTCTGAGATAATCCAAACAATACATTTTATTGGAATATCCAAAGTCAACTGAGTAGTCATTGGATCATCAATAAAAAAATAATTAGTGTTACTAGGCTTAGTATTGACTGTTTGAAATGCCAAAGTATATGTGCATTCTAAAACTAACACATGCAATATGGTCATCCTAAATTACGATGAGAATTCCCAGAAAAAATTGCAAAGTTTTGGTTTTGAATGTGATTTATCCATCCCCTAATAAGATGTCAGCAACAACTACCACTTTAAAGATGTTTTTTTATAAAGCATAGACCAAATTCTGAAGTCTTGTACTGGTTTGAAGGAGAAATACTGAGTTCAGAAGCTGGTTCATCAGTACATTTGAGATGTTAGATACTGTATACCTGTGAGACTTGTTGTGTCACCTAAAATTTTAAGACAATTAAATATTAAGTGATTTGTGAAACTCTGGAGTGGGTATTACTAATGAACAAAACCAGAAAAGACTCTAAGATTTCTTACTTCTGTAAATATTCTCACTTGTACTCTTAATTTTCAGACTGCTGTGGGGGTTTTGTTTGTCTGTTTTGTTTGTTTGTTTAATTTCATCAATATTGTAAACTATTTGTAAAGACCAAAGACATCAACCAGTGTGAATGAGTAAATTCAAACATGCATTTTCTTCAAATTAAATTGTTTGCCTTTAAAAATTGTATCTTTCTCTACATGGGTCTTTATCTTGAGACAACTTTGAAAATTTGGATATCAGAGTATGTGACAAATTACAGGGATTCTGATTACTTTTCATCAGAATCTTATCCCAGCCCTGCTGCTGCTAAAGTGAGCAGTAGACTCTGCTATGCCTTTCTCAACAACTGTGTGCAGTGCAGTGATTGACACCAGGAGAAGCCCACGTCCCTGAATTAAATACAGAAGAAACAGACCAAGAACTTCTTGAAGATGCATCCTAATCACAGAAAGGTCTTTCTCACCTATCTATCCTATTTCTCAGCCATCTATCATGGCAGAGTCTTGTTGCAGATCTTGTAATGGGTAATGTAAAATGGACTCCACTGTAAGTAGCAATTAAAAATGGAAAAAATAATATTAAATTTACTGTTATTTTCTCAATTTTTCAATCTTGTTTCAATGTCTTCTGCTTTCATTACTTTATTTTTTTCTATTCAGAACGCTTTTTGGCTTTCAGTTTAAAATAGCAAGGATCAACCTGTGTTAAAATTATAAACAGCACACTTTTATACAATTTTCAGTCTTCATGAGTACATAATTTATTGAATCCAATCTCTCCAGTGGTGCAGCTTTCTAGTTTACCCTTATTTCTTACCAAATCTCAGGTGGCAATTGCAAATAATTCTTCTCTTTAACCTTCATTCTCTTCTCTCTTTCATACATGTCCAATGACATGTTGACATAAGATATACAAATAAATCCTTTCTTGTACTTAGCTATTGCTGTTAAATTTTCTGGTTCAATCTACCTGACATTCAAAAGAGCAGTCTAAAAAGATATGTTAAACACTGCATGAATCAGCTTTTAAAAGTGTTCACTGTACCCAAGACAATAACTGCTGCATATCATGCTGGGGTTTGAGAATGACAAATACTTTGTTGTTGTTCTTTTTGTAGGCTCAGAATAATTAGTAGTTGATTAGACTTAAAAAGGAAGGTTCAAAGATTTCTTCCAGATACAGATAAGAAAAAAAGTATTAAAGGAATAGAGTATAATTCTAAAGGCCCTCTACAAACTATAGCTGTTACCTTGAATTTTGCATAAAGCAGGTCCTGCATTAAGAAAAACGCAATCAGATTAGACAGCAAAATAAAGAAAAAATATTTTAGCCAACCCTTTATATACTGTTACAGACTCAGACTTCAGAAAATTTACTTAACTAAGAAAATGTATGCATTGTATATCTGTTCAATATCTAAGGAAATTCATACTGTCACATGATTGGTATTTTACAGTATAAAATGTAAATTGGAGGCAATATATCAGTACTCTTGTGTCCCCTAAGACCATTAACTAGGAATCCACTTTTATTACCAAGAAATCACAATGATTACAGTTGACTTCTGTACTTGTTTCAACAAGATCTTACTGATCTGCAACACTGAAATTAACATTTCTCTTCAAATATACCATGAAGAGTAGTTTGAAAAAGGAACAGTGCATTGAAGGATAAACCTTCAAAATTTATGAACAGACATTAAAAACAAGAACATTTCTTAGAATGAATGTTCTTGTATTGATTAATGCTTTAGGACATAATAATAGTCATTGGAACAATTTGTTGCTTCAAGGGTAAAATTCCAAATTTGAATTTAGTCAAAGCAATATGACAATCCAAAGCAGAAGTGGACTTTTTTTCCTGAAAGTTATAAGCTGACTGAGGGATGTTAAATGAGCTACAGAAAGATTGTGTTTGTTTCAGTTTGTTTCATAAATCCTACTGGAAATAATACTATACTAGATTTGAAACTTTTTTCTTTCTTACTACACAATGTGATATTACCATAGAAAAACACAAGTACAGATTAATTTTTGTAAATTCAGAAAAATGTCTTCATTATCAATATTTCAACAAGGTATTCCTTTATTTTTCATCCTATTGTATGTATAATTAGTCTTATATAAGGAAATAACTCTATAGGATAAGCAAACCTTAATACCAATCTAATTTTAACAAAACTTCAAAGGGGAGAAAGAGTAAATCAGTGACTATGGCCAGCTATTGCTTTTCAAATGTACAATCCACTTTTCCCAAGCTTGAAAACAAATGTGAAGTATCAGCCACATAAATAATGAGAATAACCTTTTGCTGTTGAGGCTGCCAACATGGCGCTAAATAGTAAGAAGAAAAGAGCACTTCATTAATCATTCATGCAAGATTATATCTGACAAAATTATATGTATCCTCTGGTATATGCATTTGTTTTGTTTTGGTTAAAATTAAGTAGTCTAAACACCTGGACAGAGGATATGGTTCTAGATGTTTAGGAATATATGAAAAAACTTTAGAGCACTAGTGAAGAAAAGAACACTTAAAAATTGAATTGAGGGGAAATAAGGAGTTCCAGTGTTGGTCTCTGCAAATTACTTCTATTTTTAGCACAACAAACTGTATAAAAGCTCCAGCATCAAAGTCAAGGTCTAACCTACTAAGACATTCTTACAATAAAATGCTTTAATAACAATCTGATTGAGGTTTTCTTCTTGGTACTTGTCCTTTCCTGATGACTTGGGTTGGTTCTCCTGTCTCTAAATAGGACTAACAGGGTGAGGGAGGCCACCCACACACCAGGACCCCAAGTGGAGAGCAAGGGTATGCTGACCTTATCTCAGGCACAGACTTGTGCTCAAACTCAAATCTGTCACTACCTTCAGGGAAAGAAATAAGGCAAGGTTTGCCCCATACTTTTTTCAAACACTGCTGTGTATTTCTTATGTTCTGTATTTTCCTTGGACTGTACGTTGTTTTTGCCTGTTTTGCAGTCAGTTTTTTTTCTGTTAGACTTAAGGAAAATGAAGATCATTCTATTGATTAAAATAATGACCCTTTATAGAGTCCTTTTTTCCAGTGTGAATACTTATTAACAGTGCTGAGTTTACTTGAATTCAATGGGTCTAGTCAAACAAATGAGAACAGAGCATGACTGAACTAGACCGCAACTCCAGCAGTCACAGCTTTACAAATCCTGAGGTTTTGCTTGTGAAAAGCCATGCAGATAAGGCACCATCCTTGGTATATGCTTTATTTAGGTCAAGGAATGAATAACATCTTGATATTTCCTATGGTGTAAGGGACTTTAAAACCCCTCTGATGGGACAGCTACACACAGTGACAATGCAGTTTCCTTCTCCTGCTCCCACCTATGGCACAGACTCAGCTGCTGCTGCTCATCTGACAGTGTACTGAACCAGGACAGCCCATCATCCCAGCAAAAAGGGGAAGTACATTTTTGCCAGGGTACTGAGCATAGTAAAAGCACTGGAAGACTGGAGGCACACCAGAAATCATCCAAGGGAGGGGGCAAGACAAGTGAAAAGGGGGCAAGAAGTGACTGAGGCTGGGCAAAAGAGCAGGAAAACAGAGCAAACAGATAGTTTGGGAACCACACTTTTCATGATGTCTATGTGGTTACACTGCTTCAGCTTCATCATCTTTTTGCCGTCTTTCATCCATCATAATATGACCTCCTGACTACTTTCTACTTTAAATTCAACTTCTGATCAGGAACCCACAGGGAACAGGAAAACAAGTAAGGAGCTGATCCTGTGATGATAACCTGCAGTTTGTGGTTTAACATTAACTATGCCATTTTTAACAGCCCAAACACGATTCATCTTTTCTACATTTAGCCATTCATTCTAGTTCCCCCTAGGAGATTTGTCTCCTCTCAGTTATGCTGATTTAGCTCTTCACATGGCTGACCTCTAAACTGGACTTGCAAAATGAAGCACTCAAAACAAACAACAACAACAAAAAAAGTCTAGTCTTTAAATAAAAACATGCCATTTCATCAGTCTGATTTATAGTCAGAGCAAAAAACTGCAGAATTGGCATAAATAAATGTCAGGGCTCAAAGGGAGGCAGGAATGTATGGCCACTTGTGGGGAGGGAGGGAGACATCTTATGGTATGCTCCAGACAGAATAGGAGCATGAAAAAACTGCAGGCTTAATTCAGGCATTAGTTTAGACTTGTGAATGGTGTAGACAGGCAGCAGATTAGACCACTTGGGGGAGGTTGTGTAGTTTTCTTTGGTGAAGGTTTCTAAGAACAGATTAGACATGAGCCTGTCAGGATGTGCACAGCTTATCTGAGCTTGGAAGTTTGGGTACTATAGTTTTGTTTTCTACTAGCTAATGGAATGTTCTGAAATATTGTCAATGTGTGGTTTTATCTATTTCTCAGAACATGTCAAAATTTTTAAAAAAAATGTTTTTTGATGTAGCTTTGTTGGAAGTATCTAAAATGTGTCAGAATGTTGAATTTTTTATGGATCCTGTATCTCCATGAAGACTCCTTTTAGCAAAGGGATAATAAAGCCATTAAGCAAGAGCTACTTAATCTTAAAACAAAAGAATCTAAAATGTTTTGAACTTGAACATCCACATTTATGTGTACTTGGCTTATGTCAATGTCAGTAGTATTGAATTGTAGAAACTCATTGTAATTAAGCAGGCAATTTGCTATGGGCTGTCAAACAGCAGCTTTACAGAGCTGAGTACACTGCAAATGTTAGGTGGTACACTGGGTGCTCATTGCAGATGGCTTGGAGCTGAATTACAGGCTCAAAGTGGAGACAGGCAGCTCTTGAAAAATCAAGGTAATTTGGAGACTCAAAGATATCTGTATCTGAAATACTCAAAATGAACGCCATAGGATAGGACAGTCAGACATTTTAATGTTTCATTTAGAGAGTTTTGAGCTTATTTGGATGCACACTCCACCTTTCACAGCTGTCATATAGGAGAATATGAAGCAGATGAGAATGCCCTGTTTGAAAAGTTAAACCTTTTCTAGTTAGATTTTTTCCCTAGAGACCAAATCTTTAGGTATTCAAATATATATATATCTTTTTTAAACAGAAGCTATTTAGGCTTGTGGAAATAGAATGATGGTGCATCAGGGGATGTTCAGATTGGACATGAGAAAAAGGTTTTTTCACCGAGAGGCTGGTCAGTCACTGGAACAGGCTCCCCAGGGAAGTCACAGCACAAGCCTGTTGGAGTTCAAGGAGTATCTTCAGGATGGTGTTATTCATATGGTTTAGTTTTAGGTAGTCCTTTGAGGAAAAATTAGTTGAACTCCATGATCCTAGCTGGATCCCTTCCAGCTTGAGATACTCTATGATTCTATGATTATTATACAAGTAAAACTGGCCTGGTCGCTTCAGGCTGCTTTGAATTTTAAAAACACAGTTTCAGGAATGCTAGGTGTTTAGGAGTCATATATGAATGTCAAATCAGCCAACTTTTTAAGTTTGGCCTTTTTCCTTATAAATAATGGATGTAATTTCATGTTCTTTTAGATATTAAGAACATAAACACAAAAATAAATTGGATGTTAGTGATAAATTAGGTGATGAAAAATAAACACTCTCCTGATTTTAGAACTGTGCAAGCTTCCTCATGCTCTATTTTTCATATTGCTTATATCTAACCTAAAAATACAGACTTTCACTTGCAGTATTATGTTTTGTTTACTGAAACAGTTTGTACTAAATTAGAGACTAAAGAAATGAAAGCCAAAAGGAAACAGATTCCTAATGACAAAAAGCCTGTATACTACTCTTCAGGTGTTAGATGCCAAGGGGAGGGAAAGAAAAGGAAAGGAGGGAGGGAGGGAGGGAGGGAGGGAGGGAGGGAGGGAAGGAAGGAAGGAGGAAGGAAGGAAGGAAGGAAGGAAGGAAGGAAGGAAGGAAGGAAGGAAGGAAGGAAGGAAGGAAGGAAGGAAGGAAGGAAGGAAGGAAGGAAGGAAGGAAGGAAGGAAGGAAGGAAGGAAGGAAGGAAGGAAGGAAGGAAGGAAGGAAGGAAGGAAGGAAGGAAGAAGGAAGGAAGGAAGGAAGGAAGGAAGGAAGGAAGGAAGGAAGGAAGGAAGGAAGGAAGGAGGAAGGAAGGAAGGAAGGAAGGAAGGAAGGAAGGAAGGAAGGAAGGGAAGGAAGGAAGGAAGGAAGGAAGGAAGGAAGGAAGGAAGGAAGGAAGGAAGGAAGGAAGGAAGGAAGGAAGGAAGGAAGGAAGGAAGGAAGGAAGGAAGGAAAGGAAGGAAGGAAGGAAGGAAAGGAAGGAAGGAAGGAGGAAGGAAGGAAGGAAGGAAGGAGGGAGGAAGGGAGGAAGGGAGGAAGGGAGGAAGGGAGGAAGGGAGGAAAAGAGAGAAAGAAAATAAAAAATATTATAAGTGGAACAGGATTATTTCTCTAGTCTTGTGTGTACAGCATTTTAAAAAGCAACAGCATTTTATAAATTTGTGCCAAAGCTACTAAGCCGTTCAAAAGATTCCATAGAGAGCTGATCGATTCTTTTTATGTCTTCTGCATACTTATTAACTCTACAGCTATTAATCAGGTCATAGTCTGAAATTTGCTTCAATATCAGAAAATATAAAGTTGCCTAATGTTTTCCATTGAAAAATCTTAACTTTTGTTGCTTGTAACCTCCCCAGATTTGAATAATAGGGGCTTAGAGCATTCATCCTAAGTTTCTGTCTCAGCATGAAACATTTTGGTAAATTCCAGTCATTTCAAAGAAAGAGATTTTGGAAACACAATGCTAAAATAAACACTAAACAAACAAATAGAAAAAAAAAATAATGAATTCCTGTGGGGACAAATAAGTTTTTTGATTTTAGAGTCCCCAGTGGTTTGGGAGCAAGGTCCCCAAATATTGTACAGATATGGACTTAATGCCAAAGATGTGTCTTTTACTTTTTTCTCCCATGAAATCAAATATTTTCATGGGGAAAAACAAAATCAATACTCATACTTAGCATGTTAGATTTTTAGCTTTTTTTTTTCTTGATTTTGTTCTCATTTGGCATGACCCAGCTTTATACTGTGGTGTGGCTCATCCCAAGCAATGATCTGAGGCTGTGACACGAGCTGGCCCCAGTCAGTTTGGTAGGAGAAAGTCACCCAGCTCACATGACAAGCAGGCAAGAGGTAAGTACACCCCACCCTGTGCTTGGGGTGATGGATGAGCAACTGTCTAGCAGGAAGAATGTTTGAATGTCTGGGGGTGAGGAAGGAACCTGAACAAATTATGAGGCAATGGAACAGCAGGATGTCAACAGGACAGCTCAGCCAGAGGGGTAGGAGACAGGATGAGGAGAGCGTTCCAGATTTGGATCCATTAAATGATGAGGATTTATTGGGTATCAATAGGCCTCAGAGGTATATTCAACAAGAAGAGTTGGAAAACCAAGCATGAAGCAGATGTGGGACCAGGAATCTAAGTTAAGAGAGGAACAAGATAAAAAATTTGGAATGGGGTGTCCATGACAACCTACAAGATGAAGATGCTGAGGAAGAAGAGAGAAAGGGCAAGCTGAGATAAGAAAAAGGAAAACTAGATGAAAAGGTAGATAACAGGCATGTGGTCGCTGAAACTACGATGGGAGAAGGTCTGAGAAAGACACACCACAATGTGATGTGGGAATATATCAAGACAAGAAAGACTAACAAGTTGCCTTAAAAGAAAGAGAATGAGATGGTCTAAGGAATAGCATTCAGAAGTCTGGGAGGATAGCCTGAAATGGCTGTCAAGGTGATTTGTGAAATCACCTGGCAATCTGAAATGCTTCTTTCTTGTGCAATGCTGATCTATAATGATCATAGCTGTAAGTTCTAGAGTGCTATAGAACTCTAAGTGGTCTCACTCTCTGTATATAAATATTTATTTCCCCAAGCAATAAGGGAACAGGAAGTGTCTCAGGTCTGTTAGGAATGCTTAAGTGTCTTTATGATGCCATAGGATCAATTTTGAGGGATGAAACACATGATCTTAAAATTTTATTTCTGTTTTCTATTTTAACAAGAGCCTTGTCTGGTCTGGTGACAGATATGCTGTACAACTGACTCTGGAATATGCAGAGGAGAAGACTGAGAGCTGCTTTTATTTTACCTCCTATGGAAGATGGAAGGTGCTTAGGGATAAGGCAAATGATTCCAGAATCGTAATAGAACATATTTTAATGGCAAAGTCATGCTGGAGATATGATTAAGTCACAGAATTTGTATGTGAATATCTGAGAATTGTTTAAATCAGATTAATCTTTGTTCATTTTTCCCTTGCTCACATTATCCTGGTGTCAGATTTGCAAAAATTCTGGCAGCAGCAGGTGCAAAAAATGTTGTTTTGATTAATCAAACTGCTGTATAATTCTGCAAAAGGTCTATTTTTTCCAGTATCTCAAACAGCACTTCCTAAATCAATGGACAATTTTAATTTTAATCTCCCTATATATAAATTTTTAACCTGTAAATCGGAACTGATACTTCACATTTTATAGGTCTTTGTGAAGAAGAACTATTAATGTTTGCAAATCACTCAGGCAAAATGGTAATGAATATCTGAGTAGGGAAAAACACAAGAAAAAACACACTGCTATATTCAAAATAAAAATAGCTTGTACACAGTTCTGGGTAAAGGCATACTGTACCATGAGGACAAACTACCCCATGCAGCTGGACATGATGGTCTTCTGTGCCCTGGAAAAGTGCACAGAAACCAGGCTGTGACTGTGTGATTCCTGTGTCCTGATACACACCCTGGGGAACTGAATGAAGATGTCATAAACACCTTGATTCTGGCATTTCCTGGGATACCACTCCCACAATAGGGATGTTTTGAGTGTGTATATTTGTACGTCTGTGTTTCTTTGCAGTGACTGTTGGTGTAAATGCCAGAGTTGGTAGTTTTGTAATAGAGAAATAACTGACATAAATAAGCTTCTACTCCTTCAGACTTTAATGACAGGACAATATGCATGTCAGATCTTTATCTCAGAGGAAACTGCTTCTGCATCTTGATTAAATCCCTCTCCTGCATTCAAAAAACCACGTTTCCAATATTCGGTGTTTTCCATAGACTGCATAAATAATCATCTTCATTCTAAAATCAAATATTTTTAAGCAGGGAGAAAAGCCAACTAACAGACTAGACCTTAAATATTGAAGCTATTTTAGGATCTGTTAATAAAAATGAGAATTCATTGTGTGCAGTGGCCATTGTGCAAAGTGTTACCATCAAAATCTTAATTAGAAATTAAGAGATTGACTCTTACTGTAGAAGAACCACAGAGATCTTTGACTGGGATACATCAGAAATCAAGTAGCCACCAAATCAAACCAATTTATTGATGGGACAATATCCTGTGGCTTTTGAGAAGTTCAAGTGAGGCTGCCCTGCCAAGTGCATTCTGTGTGACAGAAGCAGCTCTGCCAGTGTAGTGACAGGTCCTTGTTATAGGAAGAAACAAGTGAGGTTTGCTCAGGCTCAGAGCATGAGGATGTACTTGAACTCATCTACAAGTTAATTTCTGTGCTTCATACAGCAGAGTGGCTGTACCCATGAGGAAGCCCTGCATTCTTTAGCCTATTAACTATTTGGTTTGCCCCCCAGTGCCTTCCTTGAACTCACTGAACAAGGTGAACTTTACAGTAGAGTAGGGAGGTAGATTAAAAACTGCCTGCAGTGTCAGAAACTATTTGCATTGACTAGTTTATTCAAACAATTTGCAGCTTACAATAACTAGAACTCTCTATAAAGAGATACCTTTAAATTAAGCATAGCTTAATAATGACTGTAATATGTATACAGCAATCTAGTTATCTGATAACTGATCTCCATGCAATATTTTGAATTTTGCAATTCACAAAAAGCTGTCCTTGTTTTGAACAAGTTGTACTGTCACTACATTGTCAGACTTGTCTTCAGTCACAACTTGGAGACGTTGGCCTAAGAGGACTCCGAAGGCTGATCTTACAGACGGTATCTTCAGATAAAATTAGGGTTTTTCTTAGCTAATGTAGTCTGCCAAAATTCTTTCTATTAGTGGCATCTTGGCTTTTTACAATACTGATGTCATAGAGCCCTATAATTATAGGGCATTTATGTCTCCACATTGCCATTAGCATAAAATTTACTTCTATGGCCAAAACCAAGTTAATCATTTGGTTGAACCAAAATAGCTGAGGGAAACTGATACCATTAATCTCTCAGGACTGTTAAAAACATTTCTAAGAGATAAGGGATTATGCTTTACATTTAACTGTGCTCATATAAAATATGCTGCTGCTAATTCTATGGAACCTGGATTAAAAAATACACCATTTAATTCTCCTATAAGTTTTAAGCATGCTATATTTTCTCTCTTTGAGCTAAAGGATTCTGGACAGCTGTCAGTGGAAAATTTTTCTGTATTTTCCATACTTTCCTCCAGGAGAAAAAGCTGCCTACTCAACAGAAAACTCATATAAAGACTAGCTGTTTAAAAAATGCTTACTGTCTATGAAGAGTTCCTAAGAATATCAAAGTTCAAATAGTTCCTGCATCTATAAAAATATTAAATTTACTTTTCTTCTGATCCTGTTAGCATCATGTGAATGCTGCCTATCTGTATTACCAAATACTCAAGCACAGGTAGCTGTCAAGTCACTGCATCTTCCTACATCTGAACTTACAATAGGAAAAGATGACTACTACAGAGTTTTCCCTCTTTCTGAAAAGTACCCCAGCTACACCTCTAATTTTGTACAGGTTATGCAAAGATAAGCATCAAATTACTGATGCTTTTGTTGGTGTGCAAGTTTTCTGAGATACGGGAAGTAAGAATGCAGGAACTCTTCCATGTTACGTAGTTGATTATAAATACATTTCAGGTGTGTATTAGCAATGTCTAGATCAGGGAGTCTTTGTATCGGATGTTCATGTTCGACATGATACAATAACTACGGGGTCCTGACTCTTTGTTCCATTGTGAAGACAGAGGAGGTCTATCTTTTGAATATGATAAATGTGAGATAAAGTAGCTTATCTTTCAGAAAAACTGAGTAAAATTATGTGGAATAATAACACTGTTAGCTTAGTCTGATACAGCTCAGCTAAGGCAAAAACAGCAAAGGACAAGAGTCCTGAGGATCCTGAAATCAATAGCTGATAAATTCTGGATAGAAACAAGGAAGAAATACACAGTATAGCAGAGGGAATTGCTAAAAATCCAAAACAAGCACATCTGAAGAGACAGGTTTGCTTTGAGCGTTTTCTTCAATTGTTGCAATTAAATTAAGCCTGTAGATTATGTTATTAAAAAATAAACAACCCCCTAACCAAACCAAACCAAGCTAAACTTTAAAAACCCAACTGATTTTGGAGTTTTGTCTGGACTCTATCTATCAATATAGATATGTGAAACTTACATTGCAGAGAATTTGAATATAAATTTGGAATTTTCAGGATGCAGCACATTGATATGACCTCAGGCAAAGGGAGATATAGCAGAGGGTATCAGAACCTTGGTTGCAGTCAAAAAAAAAAAAATTATTTATTCCAGTTAAAAAAACTAAAACAGCAAAGAAAACATATATGGCATCACAGGTTAACCAGACCAGAAAGGTAAGTGCTTATGTAAAAAAGAAAAAAATCAACCAGTTACAATTTCCAAAGAAAATATTTTGGAGCCTAAATATCAGCTGAGACAGAATTTTTAAAATAGAACATTTTTTTTTTAGAACTTTTTTTAATAGAACTTTATATAGACACTGCAGCTATTACTCTAACTTTTTTAGTAAAAGCATTATATTGGTATAAAACCTGATGAGACCACTTACACAGCAAAAAGTTTTTTCAGGTCACGGGCAGTCTAAGAGTTGTTTATGATAGAATATGACAAGCAAAATACTTTTCTTGACAAGGCAATTTAAATCAGCAAAACTATATTCTAGTGAGTATACTTTACTCCAGAACACATATCCTCTTCCTCTGATAAATAAGTTACCTTGAGAGCCTGGCTGCACTTAGCAGGTTTGGTGATAAGAGCTGCACTGATAGAATTACACCAGTCACTCATTTGTAGTAGAGAAATAGATCACTGATAAAATAGCTTTCTTTGGCAGTACAACTTAAGCCAGCTCCTTGAACAGAATAACATGTACTGTCAAAATAGTTATTGTTGACTTTTTAACTAAAACTTCTGCTTTCTTTACTGTTTTGATCAAGGGTGTTATATCTAGAATGACCAGAAGAGCAACAACTTTGAATGTAGATTACTGCTGACAAAATCTTAAGATTCTTAACGCCTTTTTTACATACTTCACTTCTATAGTTGTGTCTACCAGAGTGTGCACTGTCAGGCTTTTGGCTAATATAGAGATGCCAGTAAAATCTGTAATGTAAATTTGGCCTTAGACTGGTGTAACTTATTCCCTTTCCAGGTGGGCTAGAACTAATATATGCCAAGTTACACTTACCACTGGGTGACTGTTTAAATCATAGGTTGTACCAATACAGATTTTAGTGCATACTAATGTTGTAATCTTAACGTTCCACCTGCAGGGGAGAATTGCACTGATTTAGCTAGAATTGGATTTAAATCTCACATAAATCTTTAACACAAAAATGAAGTCCTGGGAATCAGCTGCTCTGAGGTTCCTACGCATTATCTTACTCTGCAACAGCAGCATCCTCCGTACATGTCAAGAAACTTACTCTCCTTAAGGAGGGTAACCCATATCAAATACCTCCCATTTATCTCGAGGAAATGGAGCATGCACAATGCACTGCTATCATGGAGCCACTGATGCCTGGTAACATATTGTCACCCGGTCATTCGCTAATATGTCAAAGCTGATAGTTATATTGAGATAGGCACCTGCATGGACATTAAAACAGAGTATGCCTAAATACTTCACACAAGTAGGGTAAATTACCCTGTCCCAAGGTTTATGTTGCCATTACCATTGCAATTTAGTAGTAGTCTATGAAGTTTAATCCTAGATCTGTGCCTACAGAGTACACTGGAATTGTCTCTGTAGCTGCACTATGGACATATCCTTTATGCTTCAAGCATATGAATATATTAATTTCTGACAAGGGATGACATCCTTTCCCTGAAGAGTTTCAAATTCTTTAGAGTTATAAAGCAGCTTCATTAAGAGGTGGACACCCACACTGCCCTAAATGATGGTTAATATAAGAATTTCTTTTTCATGAAGTTAAAGTGATTTAGTTTATGCCTTGACCTCCGAGTCTGTGCTCATATCATTGTCTATCATTTTATATCAGTGAAAGGGTGATTTAATTCATAAATCTGGCCCCTGCTGTATCATAAAATACGCAGCTAAGATGAAAAAAATACCCACAGATAGATTTTCACCTATTTACCAAGGTAATTTTAATTAATGCTTTTGGTTTGTACCTATGTAACTGTTCTGTGTGGCCAAGGACAGGAAGGAAATGCAAGTGGTAGAAAGATTTATTTTTTCTTTTTTTTTTTTTGCTGTGTTCTCTTTTTGAAGAGATAAGTGGGAAGAAGGAATTTACATTTTTATTTAAAGCAACAAAAGCGAATTTGCATTTTTCTAAGAACTGCAGTTTCTTTTCTCAATGCCTAATAAAATATTGATATTAAAATAAACAATGAAGGCACTTGAACAAATAAAAAATTTTAATTAGTGCAGCTAAATGATGAATTCAATTTTCTTTTCATATTTAGAACCCTTTTGGAAGCTTCCCACTGCTCATTTTGGATTCAGGGAAATGTAGGTTTTTAACTATTGCATCTAAACAGAGAAAAAACTTAAAGAACTGGAAATTAAAAATAAATAAATCAGCCCTCTGCTGTCATGAGCTGGAGCTTCAAAGGTCACATTTGAGCTTCAAAGAGTGACTAGAAGGGCTATCAGCATGGGAAAGAAGGCTCACTGAGGAGAGCAATAGGTAAGAGTGCCTCCAGGAAGGACTTGTGAAGTTTTCAGGAAGGGTTCTGGCAGATAGGAGAGAAGAAGACAGTATCTTCTTGTTCTCTTTCTCTTCTTCTGAAATAAAAGATTGATCTCGGCTGAAGGTGGCTGTTTTTTTTGGTTTTTTTTTTTGAATCTCACTCTTTTTTATATAGTGACAAAAGGACTAAATTAAGGCTTTCTGCTCCTCCAGTTTTTGTAGATTGACTTCTGCCAACTGCTTCACCACAATTCCTTGGCTTGTATTAAAACTGGAATCTCCTATTTCCCTTTTCAGCACTAAATGGGTGAATGAAGAGCAAATAGCAGTGTACAGTCAACACAGTGGGGCAAGGTGCCTTGATTTCAATTGAGTTTTTTGAATTTGCACTACTGATTCCTTATTTCCAGATCTGTAAGAGCAGGTGGATAAATTTCCTCCAGAAAAGAAAGTGAATACTACAAATGATAGATGGGGGAAAGAATTCATGGAAGACAGCAAAGAGCCCAAAGCAAAACTAGATCAGGTTTAAATAATGGAGTGTGCAGCAGCCTCTGCTGTGATTTCAAAAGGAACCTTACAATGCATACATGTAAGCACTTTTCTTTAAATTAATAAACACTGTTATAAAAATAATGCATTTTCATCAATAAATAAAGCAAGTATTTTAAAGGCATACTGGATACATTTGATGTCCCCTTGGAGCGTGAACTACTTGTTCATGTGATTCACTTACTGTACATGGGCAAGAACAAAGACAGCGTCAGCATTTGTGTTAGTGGTGTTCCTCTTTATAAAATTATTCAAGATTGTGTTAGTGATCCTCTTTATAAGATTGTAACATAGTTTATATAGCAGAAACATCTACATGAAGGTTTTCAACCCCTCAAACATTATACACCTAAATTTTTCTTTATCCAAACTGGCATATATTGAGATATCAATTTGAAAAGGCCTATGTTCATTATGTTCATTATGTTCAGGACTGCACAAAATTTGGACTTTTAGGGTTTTGTCAAGCTGGGCATACAGAAAAAAATCAGAGTCATTATTCAGGTTGTGCTCTTCCAGCTGCTGTGCATAGTTTTGACATTTTCAATATCAGAAAAAAATATGGATTCTTGATACAATTTTTTGGGACAACAATTCTTTTGAACCTTTAGTGGACTTTCAGTTTGTATTGACCTATGTCACAGCTTATGGCCTTCTTCTATTGGCTGTATCCTGTATTTTAAAAAGAATGCTGGTAAAATTGCTTAAGAGAAACTAAATAACACAGAGAGTGGTGTGTCTCTTTTCTATTGCAAACCTTGTATGCTTAGCAGTGATTTTTTAATCGAATTAATAATATACTGACTACCAAACCTCCTGTTTATGATGACTTTATGAATGTAAGTATTTTCCCCATTAAGACTAGCACGTGACCCCCTAACAGGCAACCACTTTGTCTCTCATGCATTGCTAGATAAGGATACATATATTTCTGAAAAATTGCAGATAAACCTCTTGCTTTCCTGTAATGTTATACTCACCTAAAATCAATACCTGTTAATCTCAAACCTTGATAAAGTTTTGATAGTTGAGCAGCTTACCAAGTTGGACAGTCAAATATGAAAGGATTATGTTACACATAGTTTCAAAAATATCCCCAAAAGCTGAGGAGTAGGAGGATTAAAAACAAAGAAGCAAAATATAAGATGAGAAGAGTACGGGAAACAAAAAAAAATCAGTAACAAGAGAGGCTAAGATGAAAAAACTCTTCATTCTCCTTGTAAAACTTAGCTTGAAATAAAATATATATTTTATAAATATATTATTTTATAAAATATAAAATACATATTTAGAGATTGCTGTCAATGAGAATGATCTTCAACTTTTGGGTTTTCAGTGCCTCTTTCTGTTTTTAGCTTTCACTTTCTTCTTTTGTGTTGCCATTTCTATGTACCTTACAACTCTTGTAACTTATTTATTGCCTTGATTACTGTATGCAAGGCCAACTATTATAATAGCATGATCCCGATCCTCCCACTCTGTACTTCACCAAACTCTGAGAACACCTTATAAATAGGATATGCTATCTGAATATCTTTGCCAAACAGGACATTATGCAGAGAGCCAAGTAAGCTGTACAGAGCTCTGAGCTCCAGCAATATGCTGAGAGGGCAGGTGCATTATGGTTTTAGATTCCAAACTTCTGTGTACATAGTGTAAGCCAAACACTGAAGAAAGGCCAAATATAGGAGCTTCATGAACAGATCTTGAGAATTTGAGAAGCAAAAACAGACTAGAAGTCAATTTAATAAAAGAGACATAAAGATGTGGGGTTTATTTTCTTTTCCTTCTTTTTTTCTGAATTGATGTTGTGGAATAAAGAACCCTTCATTGCATGTTAGTGTAAAGTTAAAGAGGTCTGGATGACAATAGGCATAGTAGAAGACGGCATCTCAACTGCAAGCAAGATTATCAGGAATTAAGGGTAGGTCATAGGGCACATGTGACTATTCTTATTATCCTTATTGTTGTTAACCTGAGTAGCTTTATGTGTATATTTATGTATGTATGTATGTATGTATGCATTCATGTATTTTTAAGGAGCTATGATGCCTGACCTCTCTTGTCTCTTTAGATGTTAGTACAACCTCAGAATTGACGGAAACCTGGAATTTTCATGTCTCTGGGTTTGCTAAGAAATTTGTGCAGGAAGTAACTTGCTCCATGCTATTCCCTGAAAGTCTCACAAGAGAGCTGTCTGGAAAGATGTACTCCCCTGAGCAGTATAAAAGCTTATGCTGTGAATAGTCATTTCAGGGAAGGGAAAATGCCCTAAGTGTCTAACACTGCAAATCAGGCATGACTGGCTAGATCCCTTGGATTTTAAAGACAAAAAAAAATCCAACCTATTAAAATGATCTGATAATTATCTAATTGCAGGTATTTGTTGAAATATTTAACATACAGAACCCTTCCCTGAACAACACTCCATAAATCAATTTGTTTTACTAAAAGCTCATCCCCACCCCCCTAAAATCTTTGTCAGTTGGAAGAGGAACTACTCACTACCCCAGCCAAGGTAGGAGCCACAGAACTGCTGCTGATCTGGTGAAGTAAATGAGCTTTGAGTTTCAGCAGACAAAGAAAAATTTTTCTCCTTCCATACAGTTTTCTAGTTCCCCTCACAAAGAGGGTAATGAGGCCTAGCAAAATAAAATCAACATTATGTCATGCTGCAGAGATACAGCACTTGTCTTTATTTCTTCCAAAATCTTATATTGAAAAGTGCTGAACCCAAATAACTCCTCTGAGTTTTCAAGGGAACAATGGTTTCTAAGGTCCTCAGAAAAAGCCCATGCTTCCCCAGTCAATGCTGTACCCAACTCAATTATCAGGGGAAAGAATGAAGCTTTGACACCTTAAGGAATTCACTTTGACATTTACAGATGGATGTGTGCTGTGTGGATTATATCATTATTTCTTCTGCAAAGAAAAACATGTGCAAGTGACATAAGAATCAGGAAAATGCAGAAGAACAGAAGAAAATGTAACTTTTTCCTCCAAATATAAGTCATCAAGTCTCTCTTTATTTTAAAACTGTTAAAGTGAAGGCTCTGGAATGGACAGAAAGGTGACAATATTGTCTGCACTTCATGAGACTTCTTACAATGGTGTTGCTAGAACAGACAAAAAGAAAACTTCTTCTCTGTCAGCAGGGCACAATAAGCAGGACTACAGCACCTGTTCCTGAAACACTGTCATGTTTGAAGCATGGACTGGAACTTTCAGCTGTAGCTAGTTAGTTCTCACACTATGGGCTCACCTCCTCAGGGTACCCACCTGTAAAGCAGCACACATCCAGTAAAGAAAGGGATCCAATTAAATGAATTTTAATACTGAATATATGTATAAACACTGCAGCTGAAATCTGTAGAAATTTATTAGACATTAAGCTGAACTTTTTATCAATTTGTAAATAACCATTAACTTATGAGGATGCTGCTGACGTTTTCTTTCTCATTCTCTGAAATACTCATTGGTATTAACAAAAATTTGGGGTATGCAACAATGCAAGACTGGGTTAGGAATACTCAGGCGTAATTGAAATATTAAATGGTTATTCCTGATACGTAGTGCTCTTGACTGCAGAATTCTACAGCTAGAAGTACTTGGAAAGCATTTAGATTGTAGCAAATTTACTACTTGCAGCCAGTGATTTATTTCATGCCCTAATGCACTAAAAGGTCAGTAGCCTAAATTTATCTCAGTGATTTTCAACAGATTATGGCTTCTACAGTGTGTTCATACATCAGCTACCTTTGGATGTTAATGTTCATTCTAATCTCCAAATTCTTCAAGTTAATGGGAATTCCTTTAGATCTGAACTTAGCCTTTTTTTTCTTCCCCTTTAATCTGAGCATAAAATCACCTTGCAGCAAGATGTTATATTCTGACTTTTTGCCTTGTTTCGAGCTGCTAGTAACAGCTTTTAATTTGGAGAGACCATCTCCGAGTTTACTGTGCCTGACTGGTTTCAGCTCAATTGTTTCCTCAGCCAACAGAGCATTTCATTTCTCCTGAAGGTCACTGCAAGCTGCCAAGGCATTGAAACACATCAGCTTTTCATTCATGCTGCAATCTAATGTCACAGTACTATTAAGATAAATAGTAGTAGGCATGTATGTCTTACTTTTTTCTATCAAAAATTACCAAATTTATTATAATACAAAACAAGTTAGTCTATCAGTGAATGAGCAAATGGTAATAACCTCCCTTCTTTAACTCCAACACTTTCTTCAAATCACTAGAAATTAATCCTTTCATTACAGTGGTTTGACTGCATGCTGATAATTATTTGTATAATTTACACCATCATGTAATTTACTGTGGAAGCGCCTCTTCCAACTGCAGCACAACTAGTTGCAATAAGATGGTGATGCAGAAAGCTGCATGGATCCAAACCATCCCATAAAACAAACACAGTGGCCATCTGTTGGAAAAGGGCAGCCATTAACTGTTTTAAGGGCCTGGATGTGGTCCAGTATTGTTCATTCTACCACCAAAATGAAATGAGTATTCTAATCAACAATATGCATTTTAAAACTGGGTCATCGTATGTCTCCAATGCCTGTGTTGTTTGGAATCAATACATGCAATGCTGACTCACACTATCAAAAGGCAAACTAGTCTGTTTTCAAGCTGGATGATTTTCATGGATCTCTGGTTTGTGGAATTCCTTTAATATGAGATATTGTTAAAAAATTTGTTATGACTCAAATTCAAATTGGAAAACTGAGACTAAAGAGTCTGCCGAAAGAAGCTTAGTTTCTTAACAGCTCCGCTGGACATTACACTGTAGCAGTAAAATAAAGTTGTCAATAATGACGATAAGAATAAAGAGACTACAATAATATTAAGAGTAAAAAAAAAAAAAAAAGAAATACAAACTTGGAAAAAAGAAATGTATTGGAGTCTCTACATGAGTTCTTCTAGTTTATTTAAAATTGTTACACTATAGTTTACTTAAAAGAAAAAAAAACAAGTTTATTTCCTTGACCTTCCATATTTCCTGTTAAATAGTCTGTTTAAATTTGGATTTCTGAGGGATTTTGGAGATTTTTAAGGAATTCTTAGGTCTCCTGTTGCAGTGGTAGGAAACCCATTTACTGGATGTGAGAACAACATAATGTAGACACAACATGGCAAATTTCCTCACAAAAGCCTGCCAAAAGGCATAAAATGGGTCTATCAACACCTTTGTTGTTTTACAAGTGCTACCTGGGGAAATGTTGTAAATTATGCCTAGGTCTTTGATAGACTTGTCATACAGATAAATACTTACTACAATCAAAATAAATTAAGCTAATTTTATTCATGTTTTCAGTCAGAACTAAGCTCAAATCTCAAGCAGTGAATAACTAGCACGCTGCATGCCATCCAGACTGAAAAGATTCTCAGCTGATAATTACACATACAAGGAAAAGAAGGCTGGTCTGTTTCAGACAAATACGTTTCTTGCATTTGTTCCTTATGTAAAAATCTAATTAATGAAATGTTAGACAAATACTAGAATAACTAAATATTGTTTGCACTTGAAATTCAGGCACAGAATGCTGGATCAAGCTTCCATGTCTGAACACTGATACTAATGTATTTATAATGCAAATAAGAAAAAAAATTAGCCTTTTATGGGATTTTTATCTATCAAACCAACCATATTACAGATATATTACTTGCTGTAAAGATTTAATTAAGTAATTCACCAGTATAACGGGTCTATCCTTCTCTAACAGTAAGGATACTTTTCTCATCTGACTAAAGTTCTGAACTGGAAAAGTAAGCCAAACTGTACCTAATCACTTGGGATTGAATCATTCTCAAGGTATAAGGAAAACTTGCTCAGATACACCAAGCCCAGAAGCACAACTCCAGATCACTCTTTTAGCTTTTTTCACAGAGAATGTATTTCTTAGCTAAGCACGTTGAGGGAATGATAACATTTTTGTTGTCTCCAAAGGAGTGAGCTAAGTCTGAAGTTCTTGAACCTGCAGAGGAGCTGAATGATTTTTGATTCTTCAAGAGGGAACCTTCTCGGCCATAGGCACTGAAATCCTATTTTAAAGATGAAGGTTATACAAAGAAAGATTTTGAAGTTATACCGGCTCAGTCACAGAAGTCTTCTGTAAAACTGAGTTGCAGCTATGTATCGGAGAAGAAATTATCCAAAATGCATTTTTTTATCTGGTATGTCTAGGATGCACACAGTGGATGTGCAGCTAGAGTACCTGTAGGTTTTTTTACTCACTGTTGGGCTCATTCTATGTGCTTACTCTGTATTTCATAAAATTATTTATACTGGGACAGTGGCTGAAAAATGTATTGTTATTACATCAGTATTTTGAAAGCTATTTTATTCTTATTTTTAGTCATTTGAACTGCTGTCCAAATAAGAAGTGAATTCAGAAAGGGGAACAAATGTGCATTTTTTCCCAAATACTTTAGTGTTTTATGAAAAGAAAGGAATAGAGAAACAGCAGTCTCACCAACTATTTCATTTCTATGTGTACAGCAGCTGTAAAGAGCAATCATTCAGTGATACATTTGGATCTTTTCAGAAAAGAACTGTGCCAATTTTAAGTAAAGTAATGGTGGACACCTTAATGTCAGCATGAGCATTTGATTGCCATCAAGCAGAAGAAGAGCATTTACAGCAGCCCGAACAAACTCAGAACCAACATAGCTCTAAATCCAACTTAACAAATGTCTGATCTGTGCTGCTAAGACATTTCAGCCCCACTCCATAATCTTCTCCTACAAAAAAGAACAGTATGAATGAGTGTCTGATTCACTGGGATTCACTAGGTAAGAGATTGCCTGTGTTGGTGGCTCAGATTAGAAATCTAACTCAGAGGAGCTGTGGGAGGACTGCTCTCCCTCTTCCTCTGACTGTGGATCAGTTTGCTCATGACTTAAATTAGCCCTTGTTTAATACTTCCCAAAACAGCTGGCTGCCTCTCATACTGACTCTCCTGCCAACGTATATTCTGTATCTGTCATGTTTACCAAGCACTAGCCAAAGGATACAGAACTAGTCCACAACTCAATCTTGAAGCATACATGGGAAAAAATTACCTGTAGACTCTGTAGAGCCACCCAAACATCCTATTCCTTTTTGCCGATTTTTCAACTTTGGTGAAAAGCTGAAAATTCTGATCCTCCTGCAGAGCCAACAGCACAGTTCATACAATCGCTTCCTAATCCAATGGCAATAAAATCACTTTAGTTCAGACTAGCAGTTTAAACTGTTTAAATAGTCTGTTTCACTCTGCTAGAAGCTGGTGAGGGACTTCTCACACCCACTCCACTCAGCAGGGCAGTGACAAGTCTGGAGCAGTGAGTGCTGCAAAGTATTCACCCCTGCATGAGGAAGAACCCAGCTGTCATCTCATTTCCTTCTGGTCCAAAGGTTTCAGCACCACAGAGACAGCAGAAAAAGAAAGAAAGAAAGAAAGAAAGAAAAATTATTCCTATTCTTTTGGAAAAAATATAAGCTCTTATCTGAACTTTTACCTCATTTACCTTTTCACTTTATCCTTGCTTAGAAAGAAACAAGAAAAATAAGAAAACTCTCTCCTCCAGTGATTTGTTCTCATTGGAATTCAGTCTCTGGCTAATTAAATAGCCCCAGGTGCCAGACAGAACCTTGTTTGCAATAACTTATCTTGTTTTGGTCAGTTCCTCAGCTCTGCTAGCCAGCAGCAAAGCAACAGATACTTCTTTACATTGCTGTACTACGGTATAACAAAATTAGAGGTAATTAAGCTTTGCACTAGAATCAGCATAAGTGGCATGGCATATCTCCATGTCCTGCCATTTTCATTGTCTAAAGAAATCTTCAATACCTGCAGGAACTTCTCTCTTCAGACCATGGTTTGTAACAGTTAATAGTGTGGATTACACTGTTTGACTTAAATGGCACAGCACTTGACAGCCATCAATAACCTAACATGATAAGAGTATAATAAATTTGTTTCTCCTCATGCCCTCCTGTCTATTGAAAGAGTTAACTCTGAGATAACACATAAAGTGAAAGAACAGGGGTGGCAAGTTATGAGGAATCTCCAGGATAATGTATGTAATGTTATGTTGGTTATGTATTAGAAATCTCCCAAAGGAATTTTACAATATTTAGCAGTAAGAGCAAACACCATTAAGGGCTTGGCAGAAGATGAGATTTTCTCATACCTCTCATAAAAATATCTATTAGACACAATTGTATGAGATCTTGTTTTTATACTAGGCGGCACTCTCATCACACTGAGTTTGCTGTGCTGAATCCTAGGGAAATATCAGTTCAGATGGAATAGTATCATATTTCTGTCACACAAAACTATGTCCCTTGCTCTGACTTTAACCTGGATCATTTTTATAGATGTAAAGAATAATAAAATGGTCATGCTGGAATAACTGGGGAGACAGTGTAATCTGGTGGAAGAGAGTGTCCAAGCAGCCGGAAGCAGGCTTTCTTTTTTTCACTGGCAGCCCATAAATGAGTTAGAAGCAGGGAGACTATTTTACTGGCAGAGATATTTGTTGTTTTGATAGAGTAAAGGTAGTCATTGGGACAACTCCATGCACAGGAAATTCTGGTGTAACCACATCGCCAGTGGGCATTACGCTAACACAGGGTATAAATCAGGATCCCCCAAGAACAGCAGTGCAGCTTTGACACACTCAGAAGATGAGGGATGGCTTGGTAAGCTGTAAAATATTCCTTGTCTGAAGGGGCTTGTCTGGATACAGATGTTTTTATTTATAAGTCATATAGGTATAGTGCCTCATATGAATGTTCTCATGAAAAATGGTTCTGGGTTTTTTTTTCTTATAGTTTCATATTGTCTGTTTAAATTGAACAACAACAATAAAAAAGACTCAACCCAATTTAAAGTTATTAAAGTGAGATAATTTACAAATTGAATTTAGATCTGTAGACTTAGACCATTCAAAATCCTTTGCTTATACTAGTTTACTTTCCCAAAGCTTATATTGTTCAGCAACCCACCTGTGCTCTGACTCCATCAAAAGCTAAAGTACTCAAAATTATATGGGAAAGGTGCTGTACTCTTTTCCAGTGCACAAAGCAGCATGCACCTCCGTCTCTCAATGCTAGGAATAATTTCTGTGAACTTTTCAGAAGATTACGGAACCAGGTATTGCCTGGATTGCATAAAAAGAATGTCTTGAATATGCAAATTCTTCTATCTTCTTGAACTAAATACCCTCAAGAATTAAACATAGCAGTTTCTTGATAAGTATTTAACTTTCTCCCACCCACTGAAAAGGAAGAGATAAAGGCTCTGTATAACATATGTCTGGATACATTCAGGTCGTGCATAGTGACAAAACACAATATGCCAAAGATTACTAAGTAATCTTCTTACTGTTTGGCAGAAATGAAGAGAGGAAGTCATAACATTTTGGCACACATTCAGCTAGACAGCATATCTTTATTGAATGAATATACATGTCTAATAAGTGACCACTCAAGAGACCAGTATAAATTGGCTGTATAGCAGAAAAGGTCCTCAACAAAAGGTCAAATGAACTTGTTCCAAATATGGCATGGAGATATTTTTATGTGGTCAATTAAGGAAAAGGTTTTTCATTGGAGCTGATTAATAAGGTTATCAAAAGCAAGAATTTAAGGATTGATAGTTCTGAAAGGCAGAAGGTATTCACTAGATTTGCAAGGGTTCTCTGGAAAAGCATTATACTGTGTTGTGAGGACCTAAAGAACAAAGTTACATGTCTCAAAACACTCTCCTCACAAGATGAGCCACCACAATAGAACTTTAGATAAGTGCAGACAGCACAGCAGGAAGGAGCTAATTCCAGGCCTAATTGAGGTAAAGTTTTGGTTAGCATCTGGACAAAAAATCCTGCTGTGCAAAGCTGTGAGAAAGGAAATTATGGCTTAAACCCATAATTTAACCCATAATTTATCAGCCGGCCCAGATTGTGGGAACTTCTGTGACCACCCCTTGGATACCTGGGGCTTGAACTGTGTACAGCTGTACGTCCAGAAGAACGACTTAGGACCCCCACTTCCAAAAGACCAGAAGAGAACCAATAGGACACCATTGGAATCCATGTGGTGGTGGCATCTTTGCTTAATCTCTCTCTCTCTCTCTCTTTCTGTCTTGCTCCCCCACCCTCCATACCCCCTTCCTATTTTGATCTCTCTCTCTACCTCACATTTACTGTCAAATAAAATCTGTACTGTTATTTTGGCATATGTTCTCCCTTGCACCTTAATTCAGGCAGAGGCATCTCTTAATAATCAGATCCTAACATTTGTTCATATTGGTAAATCCTGATCATGGAGATAGAGCAACAGCAAAAGGAGTTTAATTCCAGGAATAGATTAAGCCGTACTTGCAAATTAGCTTTTTTTGCTCTTCATGAAACATTTCTATACCCAGGAGGTGGCTATCATACTTATGCCATTCAACATGGTGAAACATCTCACTTCTTCCTAGTCCAGCTATGTCAGCAAATTGTTTTAAGGGCAAACATGGTCTAAGTAAAGAAACTGTCATTGGCAATTTTTTAAAAAGTTCTGCTTGCTTTAGTAAGACATACTGGAAATTATTTTGGATTTATTGTATTAGATTTTATTTCCAAGGTATCTTTATAAATAATATTTTGGATTTTAGAAGATTCCTACTACTCTCCTCTGCTTCATCCTTCATTGATTTTCTAACATTTTCCCCCTGGACAATAATGTCCTGTCACTGAAAGGAGAGTTCATTTGCAGGAAAAGTCACAAAGAATAATATTCAACATTGTGCAAGAAAGCTAACTGCTTCCTGGGCTGCATACGAAACATGGCCAGCAGGCTGAGAGAGGTGATTCTCCTCCTCAAACTTGCTCTCATGAAATCCCATCTGGAGTGCTCTGTCCAGTTCTGTAGCCCTCCATTGGAAGGATACGGACCTGCTGAAGTGAGTCCAGAGGAGAGCCCCGAAGATGGTCAGAGGGCTGGAGCACCTCCCCTAGGAATACAAAAAAGAGAGAGCTGGAGTTCGGCCTGGAGAAGACAAAGCTCCAGGGAGACCTTATTACGGACTTTCAATATTTAAAGATGGTTAATAAGAAACAAAGACAAAAACTTTTAATGAAGGCTTGTCATGACAGCACACAATGATTTTAAATTGAAAGAGTGTAGATTTAGATTGGCTGTAAGGAAGAAATATCTTCACAATGAGGGTGATGAGACAAAACAAGTTGTTCAAAAAAACTTTGGGTGTCCCATCCCTGAAAGTGTTCAAGTCAGATTGGATGAGGATTTCAGCAATCTAATCTAGTGAAAGATGTCCCTGCCCATGGCGGGGGTGTTGGACTAGATATATTTAAAGGCTTAGATGATAGAGATTACTTATATATTATCTCCACACAGAAATGGATTTCATTATTCAATTCTAATCACAAAGTTGAAATCCCTAATTTAAGTCAGTGCAAAGACAACAATGAGAGTTTCACATCTGATCTAGTCCCTCTAGGTTTTCTTTGTAGTGGAGGAACTTCTTTGGTATGCTTCATCCATTCCTGAAGTAGACATCTGAAAAGGGTCAAATGAATCATACCCTAAAAGTGCCTCTTGCTTTTCTTCAACTCTGAAGACCATCTAAATAAAATACTGTAGATGTTGAGAGTTACATTAAATCAATTTCAATCTTTCTATCTATAACCATGACAAGATAAAAGACAACAGAAAATGGAAAGAGAGACCTGGTCATAGAAAGTGAGAAGATAATCTGAACAAGCTTCATAAATCCAATGGTGAGAGCTAAGCCTCAGTAGATAACTATAATTACCTATAAAAACTAAATAAAATTGCATCCTATTTCTTTACTCACTTGCTTACTCATGAGTGGAGGAAGGTTGACAGGAGTATTTACCTTTGCTTACTGACCAACTATGTTTATAAGAAATCTGGTTGAACTTAATGCATGTCTTTGTCAATGCACTTTTGCATATTCCATGTGTTCCCTACTTCAAATTCCAGAATCAGTGGGCAAAAATGTATTGATTTCTCAGAACAAAAAAAAAAAAATTATAAAAAGCTTTAAGTCTATGCCATCTATTTACCTATGCACTTAGAAGCACCTTTCCAATTATTTGCAGCTCAAAGAATAGAACTAGTAACAAATACCTTGCAGCAAAACTACTCCCACCTTGGCTCTAACCATCTTTCCTGTAGATTTTTGTTGGCTAATGCTCTAAATGATACATCTCTCAGAGCTAAAAATAAGTTTTAAAAGAAAAGGAAAGAGGGACTAGAAGGTGAAAGAGCCACAGGGTAACTTTCAGGTGCTATTAAAAATTGCAGATTCCATGGAAATAAGGAAAACAGTCCCCAGGCTGGCCATGGGGACCCAAAGCTGTGGGTACATGAGAACCCAAAGCTGTGAGTACATGAGAACAGGTATGACAAATCTTGGTGTGAGGATAGCAGAGACACTGGGAATATTAATATAGGGAAAGAAAGCTTGGGGAAGAAAAAGGGGAATGGAATGCACAGGGAATCACATCAAATGTTGAAAAGTGGAGACCTGGGATGGGAAGCAATGAAAAGCAAAGTGGGATAAACGTATACAGGGACAAGCAAACAAAAACTGACGAGTGGACTACAGAGCCCCTGAAACAGAAAGGAGATGTTGATCAGTTCACAGAACTCACATTGGTTAGGGGTAAAACATGAAGAAGTTGCAAGTGTAAATGCTTTACAAACCAACAGAGTTTGAAGAGGACACTTATTTTTCTGCCATTGCTCAGGGTTTTCATAGGACATGTCTACTGTTAAATCTTTAGAACAATATTAAGGAGACAATTTAGCTTTAGCATATTTATCTTTACAAATTTTAATGACACTGTGCCTTTAACATATTTCTTCAAAAGACAGGTGGCAATAGAAACTGGCATTTCGTTTTCAGGACAGTACCTTGTTTTGGTACTTTTTAAGAGGATTTATGAGGGTCTAATTACACCTATCATCACTGTCAATTGCAGTGTCCTCTCAATAATTAAGGAGTTTATTTAAGTGCACGTAAAATACATTGGTCCAATCTCAGTAGAGTAAAACTTCAGCTTTATTTTAAGGACTTCTAATTTTCTTAGGAAAATTAATTAATCTTTCGTTAGAAAATATCCTGTCACCAATTATTCATTGTGGATTCAGTTCTTGGTAAAGATCTTACTGCTGAGTTCAGTGAGGAATACTTGGAACATGTTGCTTTGTTTAATATGATCTTGTTCTTTGTAGCCATAAACTTTTTTAAGGCATGTAAATAAATAATTTAGAATCACTTCACAACACAAACTCTGCAGTACCTACAAGTTAAACTGGGTTTAGATTCTGAAATGTATTAAATATATTTTACTGTTTTCTAGGGATTTGCACATCGTCTGTGACCAGTTTACAAAGGCTTTGCGTGTTATTGCTCCTAAGCATCAGCCAAAAACTTACCCTAGCTTCTGAAAGCCAAGCTGTGCTCTTTCCTTTTCACATATCATCACTGGTAATAAAGATTCCAAAGGTAAAATTAAACTCCAAGATAATTCTAGGCCACCTCAATGTCTTTTAGAGCCTGCAATGACATTACATAGATATAATTGACTGGAACTTAAGTAAATAATTCTGGAAGGGAAGAAAAAGGAGACCAACTCAGTCTGTATTCCTTAAATTCGTCTACAGTAGTACCAGAAATAAGATAATTCTAGATTTTGACTCTTCGCATGTTTTCTGTAATTATTAAAGCTTCTTTATTGGACTACCACTGTTAAATTTCCTTTTATACAACTGCATTGAAATAACTTCTATAAGAATTTCATTTTCCACAGTAACAAATGCATCTATTTGTCCATATGTCCTTGATCTATAATGAACTTGAAGATTCATCATGAAATTTTCATTCTTTTGAGTAATTATTCTGATAAAGAGAAATTAACAATCGGTTTTAAGCATGAAGTTAAAATTAGTCTAAATTATTAATTATTGCAGAAATGCCTTTGACTAAACCAATACATGAAAAGGAAAAATGCCTTTCCTAACAATTCTATGCTAGAAATAATGTCATTTGGCATTTTGTTTCTTACATAGGATGATGAGGAAAACCTGCAGCTTTCAGGGATTCTACAAAACTGGCTACATTGGATAACGCTATAGACAACCTCAGTGCTGAGCAGAACAAGCTATAGTTCACATTCCTGTTACTCTTCTCCCCCAAAAGATGTATTTGTTTCTGCCTAAATGTAATTGTATAATCAGCATGGTGCCTGAAGAATCCAGTCCAAGGCAATGGGTGAACTCCAGATTTCAAGACAAGAAAGGGTGTAAGACACAAAGCATTAGAAGGAAACTATAATCTCTTTGACACATGTGGCTTCTGCTTGGCACTGGGGATGAGAGCACGAACAAAAGCAAGGACCCCTGCAGAGATTATATAACCTCATTTTCAAAGTCACTGAACCTATATGTCTCCCATTCATCTTAGTGGAGCAATTGCAAGTAAACCCATAGGTTCAAGATATCTTCTAAATTTTTGCTTTCAAAAAACTGTATATGATCCAGTGCCCCTGCCCCTAGCTCTACGGATGTCTAGGACATTTCCACCTAAATTAGCAGTTGTCTTACCTCTAGGAAATCCAAAGAAACAATGATGCAAAAGTGTAATTAAAAAAAAATTAATTAAGGCCTATTGCTAAAACAGTTGGGCACTTCTCTGTACTGCTATTTTGTTGTTGAAGATTTCAGTAGGTAAACAGAGGTATTAGTTAAAGATGATAGAGTAAAAGGAGGATTATACACAGAGATGGTAGGTAAATTCCAAAGGGCCATGAAAGCTAGAAGAGATTGAGAGACAATTTTGCTTCTCCCAGTAAGGCTATTCAGTTTTGTATTTCACATCTCCTTGCAGCTCCTCTGTCATGGTATAACCCCAACCATCAGCTACATACCATAGTCACAAAGTGGAATGTGGAGGAGAGTCAGAAAAAAATAGTAAAACTTGTGCATTGAGGTAAGAACAGTTTAATAACTCTAACAAAGTAAAATATATGAATAGTATTAATACCGATAATTTCTTACCACCCACTGACTAAGGCTTAACCCATCCCAGAGCAGTGATCAGTGGCTCCTGGCCAACTCTCTCCAGTTTATACACTGATCAGGGTGTTCTATGGAGTGAAATTACCGTTTGGCCTGTTCAACTCAACTGTCCCATCCATGCTCCCTTCTGGCTTCTTGCGTACCTGCTCACTGAGAGAGCATGGGAAAAGTCCTGGACTTAGGATAAGCACTACTGAACACCAACCAAAGTATCAGTGTTTTATCGACATTATTCTTATACTGAATCCAAAACTCAGCACTCTACCAGCTACTAAGAAGAAAATTAACTCTACCCCAGACAAAACTAGGACATCCTCCTAATAAAGCATTATGTTTGTGGGCTCTTCAAAGTCATTAGAAAAAAAATCAATGACTGTATTACAATGTCCACTTTACAGGATGAACCACTGAGCCACATACAAATTATTCTATAATGTCAGAGGAAAATACTTATCTCTTATTAATCGTCTTATAACTAGGACTGATAGAACAGTGAAAACATAGTTCACTTTTTTTTTTTTAATAATGGCCACTAAAAATTAAGCTCCAAGGGTTAAAAATCAGAGAAAATAACTGAAATTGTACATGTGAAGACATGTGTTTGGCCATAACACTTCAAGCAATATTTGTGTCAGCATCAAGAAGTTGTCACATACATGTGATCACTGCCTCCAGGTACACAAGGCAGACATTGAAGACACATGTCAAGAGATATTGAAAGCTTTGTATTTATTAATTCGTTTGCTTGTTTTATTTTGTGGATAAAATTCAGACTTCCCTAGTTCAATAATGAACATAATCCCTTTTGACTTTTGGACTGGCACCTTGTGATGAGCCAGTCTTCTGGGTCTCTGTACAACTTGGTCACAAAAATGTCCTCCTCCTTAATATTTTAGTTATCTGTTGACAGATTTACATTGAAGTGTCAAAAAACTACTTAATGCATTCATAAAAGCCAGAAAACATTCTCTCCACTCATAAAATCCATATTTGACTGGAAACATCCATGTATAGAATTTTTCTTTGTATTTCTTTTGTGCTGTTTTGAGATGCTACCTGGTTTTGAAATAAAAAAAAACAAACAACCAAGTGACACAACAGGAACTGAGGGGTGATATTCCATTGGGGAGGGGGTTGGATGTTCGTGAGTTTCCATAGGCATACAAGCTGCTGCCTCACAGTGGAGTGACCTGAGAGAGGCAGCAGTTCCCAGTCCCTGCTGAGTTCCCCTGGAGCAGGCAGCCCCACACTGAGACAAATTATCACTCTATGAATAACATCATTAAGCAAACTCAGAAGGAAAAAAATAAATTGCCATTCAGAAAATAGCTATTTGCTAAAAGACGCTGTAGCTTAATGTACAACCTCATGACAGTTCCTGCATTCACTGGCAAATGTTTTCTTATTAAAAAAAATCCAGTAATTTTTTAAAAAACCCTCAATGCTTTTTCTTAAAAAAAACCCCACCACTACTTAAAATTAGGATGAACTAAGACAATATATTCAATTTTGTCTAATATCTTAAAATGCTTTGTGAGATATTCTGTTCTACCTAAATCTAAAAGAGTACATAATAAAAGCATATACAATTGTGTTTGCCTCAGATTAAGTACTTTCATAATGCATTTGTGGACTGCATAAATGTCTCTACCACCTTTCAGTTATTCAGACTAATACACAAAATTCCACTACGGTTTCTGAATACATAATGGAATACAATGATCACAGCTATCATTAAAGTAACTTGCAAAATTCTTGGAGTTAGCATCGTATAAAAAAGAATGTGAATTACTTTATGAAACTTTCAAAACTGTAGACACATTTTATTGATTTTTTACTACATTTTCATAAGACATTAGCCCATAATACTTTCACTATGATAAAAAATACTTTTATGCAAGGACTTGTAATTTAAAAATCTGCTTTTTCTCTACATTAAGATCATTTGCCTCATTGACAATGAGTGCATCTGTTTTTTCTTCATGAACATACCTAAATACCATGTATTTTAGAAACTGGGGCAATTGTATGGAATGTCACGGGAGTGAAGTAAGCCCATAAAATTTTAGAGAGTGATACCCTTTGTCGGTGTTTATTTACAAACATTTCTGTTACTGTAAACTTTAAAAAGGCTATTTGAAATGAATTAGTGTTACAGTTATAAACTAATAGTTATGGTACATAAAAAATATTGACTGTCTGTCCTTTTCTGTTTTGGCCTGGAAAAGATAACCTGACCCGTAGCACTACCATTCACCTACTATAACCTCTAGATCAAGAGAAAAGAATTAAAAATGAAAGGAAAAATGGTCAAAACTCTTAACAGGGTCAGATATTGGGTATGCAACATTAAAAAATCTAACCACCACAGCACATTTCCTCTACATGATGGTAACATATGACCCAGATAATTATACTCTCCCAAACAAAAAGGAGAGGAGTGAGTTGTGTCAGAGCACTGGAACCAGTCCTTTTGAACCTTATACCTTGTGACAGGCATCCTTAAATGGTGCATCTGTCTCCAGACCCACCAGAGACTCTGGCACAGTCTGATTCCAGTGGCAGAGCCCTGCTCTGGTAGATTATTTCTGCTATCAGTTACACAGGCTCTGTGACCCAAAAGACAGCCTCCCACGCAGCCGCCACGCTGGCTCTATCCCAGCTTCCCTGTGCACCACATTCTGTAGCAGGACTTCAGCATCCATCCACACCAGACTCTTCCCAGGAATAACCTGTGCCAAGAGGCTGGAGTTTTCAAGAGACTCAGTAACAATATGGTGACTTGATGACACAAGGTACTTATGTCTACACTGGAAGAATATATTGTTCTCTCTCTTGCTAGCCTGACAGAGTGAGTGTAGAGAAAGACAGAGTTCTGTGACACTTGCACTGAATAAATGACCTTTCCAAAGGACAACATGCTGTAATAAATACTTTTTTTTTCTGGCTTTTCCAAGCCTGAACATTGCTTTGATGACTTTTAGACAGCACCTCTGACCAATGGGTAATAACTACACGGTAATGCACCTGCCTGTCTCAAATCCCTGATATTAAAAAGGCACAGTATCATCAGGGATCATGAAGCTATTAAAACATTCTGACAAGAATCATTGGGGTTTGGGGAGATAATGTGTAGGAGCAGCGGTCTCTCCTTGCCTCACTGATCCTGTTGATAATCCTGCCTTGCTGCCAGCTAGGACAGAAGCCAGTTGCAGTACAATGTGGCATCAGGACCTCTGCTTTTCCTCCACCATCAGGTTTTTACACCTGCTCAAAAGACCACTACCAGCCCAGACAAGTCCTATTTTACCCAAGTATTTTTATTTCCTGCTTTATTTCATTCTCCAAATAGAGAAGCAAATAGCTTATGGAAAGCTGTCCTGCCCAGACACAAAATAGCCTCCTGCCTTTCTTATTTTATCTTTTTTTTGTTACAAGGTTGTCTTCAAACTCTCTCCCAGTGAGAATCATTCCTCAAATCAATGTCTTCTCAGTGTTCTTTAAAGGGGAGGTAACAGACAAGGACCAAGCCATCTAGTTGTGCTAAAGCAGGTGAGGCACTCAGTTTCACCAGGATTATGTGATTTTGATTTAAGACTAGACCTTGCCATTTGGAGACTAGCTCAGATAAAATAAGTATATCAAAAGCTCTGAAAATTCAGGTGTCAATGGGTTGGCAGCCCAAGCTGCCAGGAATATTTTTTACATATATCTGGGATGATTGATTGTTCTGGCTCAAGAATGACAATGAAAGATACAGTAACCTCTTGGAGACATAGAACACAATAAGAGGGAGGAAGCAGATGTCCCAAAGAGATCATCTGAAATCTCCCAGCCAAAGCCCATCCCAACTTCAGAAGCCAGTACTCCTCAGTACCTGACTTCAATTTGATCCTAATTATCTTGTTGTGGGTCACTATGTAATTCAGAAACACATGGTATGTCTACAGGTTGGCCTGGTTAGCATTTTACATTTCTGAGGTGTATCAGAAACACCTTCTCTCAAAATCACATCACAAGACTCCTTTCAAGAAAGATCCTTGAGCCACTATTTTCTTCATCCTACTCATACCAGTGCAAAAGACTCAACAACTTTGAATATAATCAAATATAACATTGATTTTCAACACCTTCACAATGGGATTACTGAGTTCTTATAGTTGAAAGATAAAAGAGAGTGGGAAAAGAGAGAGCTGGTTCATTAAGGGCATACTCATTCTTTGTTGCCTCCCAAAACACAAGATGAAACACAGCTGCAGTACTGTATTTTTAGTTCCATCTCTATACAATTATATGGTTGGATTTTGAAACTGTAAATTTTCTGTTACGAATTGCATAATTTAGTTTCTGTATTGCACTGGGGTCATTCTCAGTTCTATTATGTAAGTGACAGGTGTGGGAATCAAGCAGAGCACAGAGCTTGTGGTAAGGGGACTGTGAAGCAGCATTGCAGGCGGAGCACCAGATGCTTTCATCTGCCCAGGCCAGCTGTGACATTCAATAGAAAGGCAAGTGTGTGCATCACCCCATCTCCCCTCAAGTCAAAAGCACCACTTAACAAGCCTGGGCACATCTGTTCCCAAGGACTCTGATTACTTCTGTCCTCCTAGGGGTCAGTAAGGTCACAGGAATCTTCAAATCCATTTTGGTCCATCTTTATGCGATAACATTGTCATGTTACTGTACCATATGTACCATACATGACTCATTTACAACTTGTCTTTTCACATAAATTAGAATTTACAATCAAAGATCTGATATCCTGCAACAGGTAAGCACTGCTGTCAACAGACAAACTTATCTTCTTGGAACACACTAAGACTTCCACAATTCTTTTTCCTCAGAGCTGATGATGCTTCGTGAAATGCAGCCTTTTCTGCAGGGCAATATATGATACTCTACTTGCTACTGGTCTAAATTAAAAACCAATCTTTTAATTTGAACTTTTAGGGAAACTATGCAGAATATTAATTAGTCAATATGGAACATAGCCAAGACACCAGAGTTTAACAACCTTTCTCTTGTAAAAAGCGGCAAAGCATATTTTTCCTATGACACTAGAAGCTGAGGAACTTGTGAAAGAACATCCATATGAATACAAAATAAAGTGCACATACTGGGGCCATACTAGTTTCATTAGTTTCTTTTGGGCATGGTGGTAGGAAACCAAACCAAACCAAATGAAACCAAGCCAAACCAAATCAAACCAAACCACAAAGATGAAACAATAGTACCCAAATATACTGTATTTTAAGAAAATTCTTTAATTGCATCCAAATTGAGTGATAATTGGAACTTAATATTGTAATTAATAAAACAAAAGGCTCTTTTCAAACAAAGAACTTCTGGTAGGAGAAAAGCCCTATACCGTAATATGTGATATGTGGAAACAAGGGAATCACAAAAAATTATTGTAAACACGTCTTACATACATCCAGCTTATTGATGAAATACACCATTCAAATGCAGAGGAAAAAAAAAAAAGCCTGTCATTTCAATTCCAAGAATTTTGAACTGATAACAGACCTTCAATATAGATCTTAGATAGACCTCTACATCTGTTATTTATTAGTATTTTTATGGACATATAGAAATGCATTAAAAATAAAAGACAAACAAACAAAAAAAAGAAAAACAAATAAATGAGCCAATCTGTATTTAAAATGTTAGACCACCACTCTGGTAGTGTTAGCATGTCACCCAACCATGGTCCCATCTGCTCTCATGCATTTTCTGGGCTTGTTGCTTCCTCACGGATTGGAGAAGTACCATTGCATTCTCCTAACATACACACATACACAAACTTCCCCCATCCCAGAATCCCATATTTCATAAACTAGAGCTCTCAATATTTTTTTCATTCGGGGTATTTTTTTTTTGTTTTTTAAGAAAATCAGTTCTTTGGTTCTTGTTTTAGAAGTGAGAAATTTGCTTGAATGAGTCATATTCTGGAAATGAACATTTGAACAGCTGGAATGTTCCTTCAGGAAATTTTCTTTATATATATGAAAGAAACCAGGCATCTTCTTCACCTTGTTCTTTTGTTTTCCCTATGAGGTCTTCATACTTGCATGAATAGTAGAAATTCCAGCTGAACAGCAAAAATGAGTTAATGTCCTAACATTTAGATGAACTTCAGTTCTGAACTGCAAAAATGTATTAATGATAACCTATTTACTCTTCAGGATATATGAAAATTAATAATTACATCAGTGACTTTTGCAAATCTCAATAATGAACACTGAAAAAAGCCAATGAAAAACTCAGGATTTCTATCTTCAAAATAAGACCATAACAGCATGAAGTGAACAAGGCACAGGCTCACTTGGTAAACGACAAAAAGAAAAAAAAAAAATAATTGAAGCACTGCTCACTGGAGAGCCCATTCTAATCATCATACCAGATGAGTCAAGATTCCTTCAGAAAAACTACTCATGTCACTGAATCATAATGCACCCTTATAAGAGAACTGAAAACAAAGTGCTCGGGTTGTGATGTTTCCTAACATTTGAGCTCTTGGTTTCAAAACCTTCCTAGTAATTTTAAAAGTTTGCCATTTGTTTTATGGCTCCTTACTTACTTTACATCTTGGTAAAAAGGTAAGTTACTGGTTTGACATCATGATCCCTTATTTTAATTTCTTCTTGTTTTGGATGACTAAATAAGGTTTCTCAAACTGCACATCTGAAAGCAGTGGTTATTTTTAAAATTGTTCTCCTTTTATATAGACAAGCTGTTAGTGCACCCAACAATTATATACATTCCCGATCATTGTAAGATTGTGTAAGAATATCCAATGCAAAAAGGATTATTAAGAGAGCCAAAATTAGTATACTAATGATTCAATTTGACAGTTTCATTATATATAATGTGGATAAAACTGAGAACTCTTTTAAATTACTCCTGCCATGTTCTGAAAAAGAGCACTAAACCAACTTAGAATCAACTAGTTTTTGTTTTTTTGTAATAAATTTATCATAATGGTGCACAGCCATATATTTTCTTTTTATACCAAATGTTCAGGACATTATTTTGATCGAATTATATTTCATCTAATTATAGTTCATCATGGTTAAAATATCAAATTTAATGGTATGTCATGGATTAACAGAATAATTTGATTTCTACACTGTTAATTAGAACTTACATTTACATGATTATGGAAATTTATATGTGAATTACAAAATTAATACTTAATGTCTAAAAACCCCTTCTGTCTGTTTCTAAGAGGAGCTATAGAATAAATGAAATTATTAAAATACATATTTAGGCATTTAAGGTCAACTAATGAGTTTATTGAGGAACTATGCTCTACCACAGACATCATAAAATTAAAAAAAAAACTAGTTAATAAGAAATTAGCCACTCCTGACTAACAAACTCAAACATGAACTTGGAACATCCTAGGGATTCTGTGGCTAATTGGCTCTCTTGCCCTTCTTGTCTGATGCACATCCAGTCACTGAGACAAGAACATCCCCTGTCCGCCAGGTGCACCCACTCTGCAGTTCAGACACGAGTGGAAACAGGAGTCCCTGGATGTGAGCAGGACAAGCCTGCTTCCAGGCTCTGTAGTGCAAAGCCACACATTTCTCATCACACCATCGTCTTACAGGTGGGAAGGACTTGACATCTGGAGAGAAAAGAAGTGTTTGTGACTTCCTAGGGCAGACAAGCAAACACAGCCATTCCCACCCAGAGATGCTAACAGCTCCATGGAAATGGGCTATTCTGCCCTGCTACAGACCCACAGCAGAGGAGTTTCTGCTGCCGCCATCTGAAGATGCGCTGCCGGTAGCTGGGGAGATAAGTTATTCCGTGTTGTAGGGCTGGGTGACCTGTGCTGCCCTGCAGTTATGTCTGCCCTCAATATTTAGCCAGGATGAGATCCTTCACCACTAGTTTCTGAGCTGAAAAAAATTATCAGCTTCCCTATCTTAAATGCAGCTAGTGCACACTTCCCATGCCAGAAAGGGTGAGCATAATGGTGACAGTCACTTTGCAGGCTGCCATCAGTCATAGGGGCAGTGGCATATGACATTATGAACTGTGCAGAAATGTGCAAAATACTGAAGAGATCCAGCATTCATCTGGAGGGACAAGAAGAGATTTAGTTCCTTCCCAGTGACATACCCATCAGCCCTGTATGCAGATTCAATACACAAAACAATGAAGTCCAGCATTATTATAGTGGGTGAAGAATATTGGAAAAGGAAAGAAACAAATTTTTATTTGTTAATGCATGGCAGGTTACATTTCTGTGGTAGATTAGAGCCCACTGATATGTCAAGTGACACAATGTGTAGCTGACTATAAGAAAGCTCCACATTGTGGGGATGGTTTGGTTCTGGATCATTTTAGAGTACTTTAACACATCTCAAAAGCAATTTCCTGTCCTTTTCTGCCTCTTATTTTTCCCTTCACAAATTCAAGTACCAACTCACTATGCAACTTTATCTACTGCCAAGATTTAGCACAAATATCAGTTACTTGTGTACAATTGTAGAAGGTTTATAAATATGCAAAAGAAATTTAAGTACAAAAGTTTGCAAAGAAAAGAAGGACGGAACTGGGCTCTTGGCTGTCATGACCTTTTTCTGAGGTTACAGTCAGATTAACAATCTAATACAAATGACACCAAAAGAATAAGAAACATATTAAGTTTCCTAGTCTTTTTTTATATCCTTTTTTATTTTTTTAACAAAGGCAGGATATCTCATTCAATATCAATTGAAAGAAAAAATCACTTCCATTAGGATGATGCGCTTTTATTTCTTCTGCTATTGCACTAGACTTCTCTGAATTCCTCCCAGGAAAGAAAACTCATGAAAAAGCAAGATGAAAATGTAAAACAGTTAAAAAATTAAAAATTAGGAGTCATCTGGTTTGGGTCTTAATTGGAGTCCTTTAAATAGTACTGGTTCAAACACACCATTACTCCAGGAAACCTTGACATTATATTACACTTTCAGAAACCCTAGGATGATAGAAAAACAGGCGACAGGTGGAAAATATGTAAATAAGTCTTTTCATCATGTACTGACTGAACCAAATATCAAAGCCTGGATAGGGCTAATTAGCTACCAAGGCAGCTGTTGAAAATTTGTCCTACCTGAGCATCTGAAAGGGATTCCTACACTGCAGTCATGCTGGGAGCCCAGCTCATGTCACACACAGGATCACATACAGGACAGTCATCACCCCGGAGAGCCTGATGTCTCCCATGTTCTCACCCCAGGTGGGACCGATCTCAGATCAGACAGAGGCTCATCATCAGAGTTAGCTTACTTACTGGTGTAGGGGATATTACAGTCTCAAACTGGGTTTATTTGTTGGTTACACATTAAAACTCACCCCACATTACACCACAGGTTCTCTTGAGAAAGAGCAAAAGTGATGCAGCTATCACTAGCAGATTGCAGATTTGGTTTCTTTTCCTCTTCCTCTCTTTCAGTCCACACCCAAACTCTGATTGGTAAATTAAGCTTAGTCAGTTGGCACCTACAGGTCCAGCCAGCCATACAAGATATTTTGAATTAAAAGAATCACTACTTTTCCTTTGAGTTGACACTGTCCTTTTTCTGGCATCCTCAGGGCCCTTCCACACTTTTCCTTGACTATACATACATGTTCACATTAATGCTACAGAGAAAGGTGTCCACTGCAGGTCTTCCCACCTGACCACAAATGTTCAGATTGTCCCAGAAACTTATAAAGTAGTTCATACACCTTGACCTAGACTTCACCTTTACTTCTATATGAGAGTATATGAGAATTACTGTCATGGATGCTGCAGAAGCTGCAATTAACTGTTTCTGTGATAAATCTTTAGATCTCAAGGTCTCCCAAAAGCATGGCAGAGGTTCTGTGTTTAGTGAGAACAATAGTCTGATGATGGGACCATGCTCCTCTTACCACGCTGGGAATGGGATCTGTAGCATTCTCTTTTTTACCTGTGCTGTAACAAGCAAATACTCTGGTAAATAGCTTGGTAAATGGTGTCTTTTATTTTAGATGCAGGAAACACCTGAAAAGTCCTTAGGGTGGATATAGTAAAACTTGGGGAGGTTCCCCCTTGTTTTCTTCTAAAATATTTTTTAAAGCTCGTGTTGTGAAAGAATATCCTGAAAAGCAAGTTCCTTATTATGGAAATCACTGTAATTTCATTTAATTATGGATAATTTCCAATAAAATTAATTTTTTTCATTGGTTACCTATTCTACTGGCAGGTGTGTGAACTAATAGATAGAAAGCTTTATGAAATAGCATCTGTCTTATCAGAGAGAAACCTATGGTTTCAATCATATTAAAAAATTAGAGGTGTTGGATGTTTCTAGTACAGATATCTGTTCTACTAGTAGAGTAGTGTCCTTTTTTACTGGTATTTGAACATTTTCAGTCCCATTAAGTATCTTTTGTCTCCTTATAAATAGTTGTAAACACCTTAATTTGAAAAATGAAAATGCCCAGATATATAAAAGGAAGGTAAATTCAGTAACTCAGCTAGATGAAAGCCTGATTTGCTCAATTGTGCAATCTACAGGAATGTAAAAATAAGCTTTATTGATAGATAAGTGTAAAAAATTTTATTCCAATTTATACACTGGAAATGCCTAAAGATAAATAATTAAATAAATAAACAAACATATCTATGTAAAGTAATATGAAAGTAGCAATATTTTGTTAATTTTGAAAATTCTTTCTCTTTTGAAGTAGAATATTCGCCTGTATGATGTGGTTTATATATGTAAAGAAAGGAAAAGACTGAAATATGAGACTAAACTTTTAATCTCATGTAAGAATATTCACACTGGCACAGCCAAGGGACAGGCTCCTATGATATCCACAGATGTGATAATTTTCTGAATATATGACTAATAAAAAAAAAAAATAAAACAGGAGGTATTTTTAAAAGTTCACAGTGAAAAGAACCTAGTGCACATACTGTTTGGAGAGCTTCATCCTTCACCCTGCTCATATCCTACATTGAACACTGTGATAAGATTTGGTAATCTGTATACTAATTAAACTAAAATATAAACTTTATAAAAAACCAGGAGGTTCTGGAATATGGTAGATAAATCAACTGTAATGGTTTCTGCAATAACTTTTTGATATATTTTATAAATTAATAACATATTTATCTAAAATGAATGCAGCAAAGATTATTTTTCTAGAATTAGTTTCTTATCTAGTATACTATGGAGTCATAGATATAGTTTTGGAAAATTGCATTATTATAGTAGGGAAATATCCTGCATGTGAAAGAAATTCAGAGATGATACTGAAAGTCATGCCATGATTTTATCATTTTCTATCACTAGGAAAAGTATATGAATGATGGGATACTGATTATTTTTGGAATCTCTCCTTATTTAAATTATCTTCAAGTCATATTTCTTCAGAAAGTCTCCTACAGCATAGAAGGTTTTTTCCTAATTAACTAGAAAAAAATGGGGTGGCTTAGTTTTGTGGAAGGGTTCAGGCAGTAAGAAATGGACTGAGAATTCTTGCACAGCACAAAGGCAATCTCAGGCCCAGTGTAGATACAAAGAGCTTTGCAATGTGACTACTCACACCAAAAAATAGACTATATCAAATAGTAAAATTCAAGTGCCAGTCACTTTCATTAAAAAAATAAATTAAAAAAAAAAAGGCAAAATCTTAACTCTTTGAGGGTCTTATTAAGTTTTCTTTGTCATGGTCACAGCTAGAGATTTATGCTTCTCCTCTCCCCCTTGCCTTCACCCCCACCTTGATTTTCTGCTTTTATTTAAAAATAAAAGATAGAACTTTCAGAAAATCACCAGAGAAATGCTGTGCCAGGTTCAAATAAAAAATAAAACGTGCTGACATAAATTTTAAGGTCAGGAGGAAAAGTATGATAATTCAGTCTGACCTTTTTCAAAACACAGAACACAAAAATTGGGAGGCAATACTTGCAATAAGTTATTTTTATTAAGTTTACAGCTTTGCACAATGATAGTTTAAGTTTTCTCTCAGTAGTTGTACTTTTAGTAGGATTTTTCCACAGTTATCTGGCAATATTTTCAAGGAAAACTTGAAGGTAACAGGAGAAAAAAGGATTTCTTAGTTTGAAATATGCTGACTGTGTACTACACAATGTCATTTGACTGCCTGTATCAGATATAGCTTCTCCCATTTTCTGTAAGCAATCCACAGGACAGCACTCCTCTACAATGAAAAGCTTAAATGTGCATTAGGACACCCTTCATGCCAAACACAGAGGATAAGTGATCTCTTTCATTCCTTTGAATGCTCAGAATATTCCAAACAATTACAAAATATATAGAGAGAGCTACATTTATAAATAAATTTAGAAAAAAAAATCTTTTCACTATATACTTTTTGAAAACCTGGAGCTCAGTCAAATATCACTGGAAGGAACAAGTGCATATTAAGAAAAAATATATTTGTGTGACAATTTTGGATTTATCTTTTTCAGTTTTTCAGCTCTGGAATTTCAGTTTTCATATACATTAAAATGTTCAAGTATTTTGCTTTTTAATTATTTGCATGATTGTGGAGTTTTCCTCAGAGATAAAAAGAGAAACTATTTTCCTTGACTTTTTGAGGTAGGCTGATCCTGGAAATTTCTGTTCAGGGACATTTTCAGAGATTCTAACCCTTTGAAAACCATGTTTTAACTCCTCAGGGTTATTAAACATAGCTCAGGTAGTTAGAACTAGCCCAGTGGTGATATTTGTATGGCAGGTGACACCAAGTGGTGCCGTCACAGGCAGTGTTCCTGCTCTTGGTGTACATACACACCTTCAGCTTTGGCTGTGCCAGGCCCTGTGCAAGAGGATTCAGCTTCCTCCAGCGGCTTTTCCCTACACGTAACGAAGGAGTTTGTTAACTACAGGGTCACTTTTTATCACAAAGCTGCCACCTAAGGATGAGGTAGGAGCTTAGAGCTATGTCTCCCAGTGACAGTGCTGGATGGTTTTTGGCCAGGAGAGATATATATTGATTTGGGAACAAGTTGCACCTGGGAGAGCTCTAGATTATCTGTCATTTGGTTACTTTCAGGCAGGGATGCCACTGCACCTCTCCAAATAGTTGTAACTCTTCATAAGCAACAGTCACATCAGTGTGCATTCCTCCTGCCTGCTTACATGTGCAAGAGCTGTATACTTTATTCCCCTTGACATGTTATATAAAGCTGGAGAGGACTAGAGTTAATTAAAAAAGGTAGTCATGATCTGTTAGGTTTAATATGAAACCTTTAGAGTGACAACGCAGAATCATTCTGCAGAAATCCCAAGAACTCCACACAAATGAACTCAGCTGATAATATTTATTGACAGAACACTGGTATAATCTCATTAATATTTGCAAATTTCAATTACAGGGAGGGCATGAGCCTGTTTAAGTAGTCACAGTTTTCCATCATGATTGAAAGAAACACCAATTTATTAACTCATCTTCTAATTTTGAAAAAGGTGAAAGTGTGATGCTGCAAAGAATGATATATGATGGAGTAGATTAATTTTGCATAGATGTAATGTTATTTGTTTCCTGTGACATTGAAATTCTGTGTCAAATTCTGGGAGAGAGGAAAGGATAAGAAAGCAAAGGCCATTCTTCATATTAATGAAAAATTGACATGGATCACTAGCATTATGAAAGCAAGTAATACAGTATTGTGTTGTTCAAGACCTGAATTTTTTGGATAAAAATCACAATTGTGGTTCATAAAAATGGGGTAACTGTATTTCCCAAGAGGAAGTGAAGGGCGATGAAATTACTTTTTTTTTTTTTTTTTTTTTTTTTTTTTTTTTTTTTTAATTATTATTATTTTTCAGCAAAGATTTTCCCAAAATGAGAAAATTAACTACTAATCAAGCAGAATGTTTTGACAGCAGAACTCTGTCCTCCTAAGGACCCCAACCAAAACTTTTGGAAGAGGAATCTTGCAAAGCATCAAAAGACAGGGATTTTGTGATACATCTTCTATACAACTGTATGCTTATAGACATTAACAGAACAATTTATGTACTTAATAACAGGAGTTTATTTCCTCCTGATTTGTAAATAATATTTGTAAATAATATAAAGCATTATCATTACTTTCTTATTTGTATTATTTGGGATGTATTTGTACCAAAAGGCTCCAGTGCATAATCAGAACCACTGTCTACCTCAACTAACAATCAGAGTCACCCAGTTCATATGGAGGCAATGATGTTAGACTAGGACAAGGATAAAATAAACCCTCTGAAGCAAACTGTGTCCTCCTTCTACTCAAAGAGCAGAACTGGTGTGTTTATGCATCACACATCTAACACAAAAGCCACCATTCAGCTCCAGAAAGAATAGCTTGCAGATGTCACTGCCAGGCACAGTTTGCTGTCAATCTAAAAATAAGATACATGATCTTAAAAGGAGCTGAAGAAGCATTCTAGAAACTCTGCTAACTAGCAAAAGGCTGGACACATGGCAGAGTGAACAAGCCTTTTCCAACACAGTGTAGATGAGAAGTCATTAAACCTTCTTCCTAGAGCTTGCTGGAGTACTCAGAAAAGACTGTGACTTATCTGAGCAGCCAAAGAATCACTTTTCCTCACAGTCCAGGTAAACAGCATGCTGCAAGAGTTCACTGTAGCTGCCATCCTAGGCTTTTTATTTAATTCTGCTCCCGAAAGTACAACAGTGAAACACATCTGCTTTGGTATTCATTAGATGTGACAAAAAAAAAAAAAATCAACCAACCTAAAAAACCCCCTGAGGTTGGAACCACAGCCTCATCACCTATCATGGAAGATGTCACTCTGTCTCATCAGGGTGCACAGTGTGAATGGATCTGGACTCAGAGTTCCTTGGAGGGAAGATGAATATGTTTGGTGGCAGCTGGTAGAACAAGGAATATATTGAGCTCATCCTTCCTTTCCCTCTGGCTCAGAGAGGCCTCCTCCCAAAGGAGAACAGCTCCAGTCAAGCTGAGTAAGAAGATGTGCTGTGAAATGGGAACAGTTTACAGCTTTTCAAAATCTGATTTCAATACTGAGAATATAGAATACTTAGCATGACTTTTAGGCTACAAGCAAGAGAGGGCTCAGATAAATCAGAAAGGTACACTTGCTCAAGGACTTGCTAAAATCTACCTCTGGGTAGCCCTTATCCCTAACAATCAGGCAGAACAGATGGCTAACGGGTTTCAGTCCCTGCCTGGAAGCAGTGGGGTTTATTTTGTGCCCAAAATCTGGTCCCATTCCATGGCTGGATGCCCATTGCAATCGGCACTCTGGAAAGAGTCTGAGGGCAGGGTGAGATAAGAGGAGATAGGTGGTAGAGGAGCAGAAGAGGAGCCCAATTGGTTGGGCTGGACAAGCTCAACTCATCAACTTTGCGACAGAAGAGGCCACAGAAGAAGAAGAAGCTGTACAACACAGGCTGAGGGGTATGATGACAGTCAGTAACATTTCATGCAGATCACTGGGAGAAGCAACAAATGCTGAATAAGCTAAATATGAAATACTTACATTAATATTTCCAAAGGCAAAGAGGGGGTAATCTTATTTTTTCTGTATATACATGTAAGGAAATGGATTAAGAAGAGCCATTGGTTGGAAAAATGGACCTGTATCTTTAGCCTTGCCTATTTCCAGACTGTAAAAGAATCAGTTCCTATGCAGATTTCAAAATAATCCCACATATTTGAATAGACAGTCAGCTACAAAACCAGCAATACAGAACAGTTAATTCAGATGCAAATATTAACAATTACTGTAACACAGAATTCATATAGTTAGCACTGTAGGAGCAGATACTCTGATAATGAAAACTAAAATAACTGCTGGTATCCATAAATTCAGAGATTTGTACCCTACATTTTTATAAAATTCAGTCTGCATATCATTGTGGTAACTGAACAGAGTTAAAATTCTGTGTGCAGTCTTTAAGATAATTTTTGAAAAGGGTAGCCTTCTGAGGATAGTTATTTAAAATTCAGAAGGCTGCCCAGAATATCAGAGTAAGTTCAGCATTAGTGTAATTTTTCAACCTGACCCCAGAGGCCTACGAACTAAAATGCCAGCAGATTAAAATGCCTTTTAAGAGCCATTCTGCACTAAGTGTATGTATGACAGAGTTATACTTTGAGTTATAAGCAGGCAGTATCACTTTGGAGGCAGGCAGCTGCCACAGTCAGGCAAGGACAATTTTTGCTGTAGCATGTGTCAAACAGTTGCAAGATCAGGCTAATTGAGAGGTCTCCATCACAGTAACAGCAGCTTCAAGGTTAGTTCAGGGAGTGGGGGTCAGAGTCAGGCCTGCACCCTGCTGAAAGCAGTCAAGGGGAAGGCACAATTTTGGCCAGAGTAACATCTGTTTCTTTCACAGCTTATAGGAAGCTATTGGCAGCGGTACCACATTGTCACCAAATGTGTCATGATCTTTCTCCCTGAATGTTTCAGCCTAACATCTGTTCAAAATACCTCTGTCAAATGGACTGAAATATTTAATAGACAATTTATTGCTGAAAAATACAATGTTTTTATATTGAAACAATCTGCAAAGTGATTTGCAAAGCTGGATCTTAATTTGGAGCTTTTCCCAAGAAACAGGCTGGAGAAAAAAAAACTCATCTTTGAAAGAAAGGCTCTTCAAGAAATCTCAGACTTGTGGTAAACTCTTCATCTGATCCAGATTTGAGGTTGGCTACTAGTTCACTACCCATTAGCAACTGCTTGGTATGAATCCCTCTTTTTCTGGACTGTATGAGTTGTATTCATCCACTGAGAGCTATCATCCCTGCAGACCAAACTGAAGGGAAGGAAGAGATAAAGGCAGAGGCACCAGAGGCATTACAGCAGGATGCAAGGAGCAGGATTCTCTTTAGATCATGAATTACAGTTGTAGTTAGTAGACATGCTTCAGACACACACCAAAGAAGCTCCAGGCCGGCTTTAGATCTACTTACTTAACTATTCCTTTTTAAGTTTCAGTGATAAATAACTTAAATTTTTTAGAACACTCTCAGATCTCCTTAATCATTATATGCCTTATCAAGAAAAAAAATTCATTTCTATTTAGGTGAGAGTGTGCACAATATATATTAAAGTATAAATTAGAAATCAATATGCAGGGGTATATCATGAATAATTGTACAGTGCCTCTCTCAAGTGCTTACAAGGGATCTTTTAATATCTGCTCCTACCCTACTCTTTCTAAATATATTTATGGAGTTGCAAGCTACACATAATTTTCCAAGCATGAAGAATTTTAGGGAACTCAGTGATTTCACTAAACAAAGTAAGTGACTTATATATCATCTCAACTTCCAAACTAAGCTAAGCTAAAAATCCTGGTATGCTTCGTTAAGTTTCAATTTTCTAAATAATCTTCACTTCTTTTTTGGTCAAGCCTAATAGCTCCTACTGAATAATGAAACTGGTATTAGACTGCTGCCTATTTATCAGATTCAGATACAGGTTTTATTTTTAATTTGGATACATCAAGTTCATTATATATGTGCTTGTGCAATAATTAAATCAGACTCCTTGAAACTCTGCTAAAAGCATCAATTAGAGAAAGAAATGGCTAAAGTATTTAGATTTGTTCTTTCTCCTAATTTGAAACCTCCAGAGGTATTAAATGCAGCTTGCTGAAACCCCAACTGGAAGTAATGTCCGGAGAAGGCACTGGGACCTCATGATCTTCCCCCTGAGATTCAGTATTACCACACATCTGGGGTCACAGCATTTGGAGGCAATTATTTTACCACTGGTGGGAAATTATTTTCTCTCTGATAGGTAACTTTCCCCCAAGAGCACTGTAATTTACATATGTAACTCATGAACCACAAAACTGATATTGTAGGACTATGCTGAGAAGTAGAGTCTCTTCTAGGCAGCATTTCAATGTATCCACACCCAGACTAATATTCACTGTTTTTGAAATTGTGCTATCCCGCATCAGTGAAAGAATAATAAAAACTTCGCAAAATCTCACTAAAAAAAGATGAAGAAAGATTAGAAAAGATGACTTCTAGACATTGCAAAAGGTGCACAGTGATGTTAAATATCAAGAAATAAAAATTTGTTATAAGTCACTCTAAATTAAATGTATTTTCCCCCACAACTAAATTAAATATTATTTTTAATGTAATTAGCCCACTGTCGTTCAAGTACGTATTAAAACTATCCAAATATCCTGTGTAAGCAGAGTTTCCAGCTAGCTAAGAGGTGAATATTTTAAAACTTAAAGGAGTTTGATTTCTGAGACCCTGCCCTAAAAGATTTGTCATTATTTTTGTTTTCTTGACACAAAGAATACTGATAGTCACCAAATAAAGATTTTTTTTTTTGTGTCTGTTTGCCTTCTTGGCAAAAATTAGTAATGCATCTTTTAAAAGAAATGCTAGTACCCTCAATTTTTTGTACCTCTGAAAAAACAGGTTTTTCAACACTATATAAGTTTCTGAAAACAAACTCAATGTAAATACATAATAGCTTTCCTATAACAACAATTTCTGGATAAAATGACCCCAGCATTTGATAAGAAATGTAACTATAAGTAATGCAGAAAAGTATGTAGAAGAGTAGCCACCATTTTCTAAAACATTTTACCACATTCAAATCTTCCCCTGCTTTCAGAATACTATCATATATTCCACAGTTAATGTCTGATTACAAACAAATATTAAGCCCCTGCTACACTATTTGTATAAATGTAATGCTGTGCTGTAGTAGCACCGTTTAAATCAACTGAGTTCATTCATTCCTAGCAAGCAAAGTGAATAAACAGCATCTATGTGTTTGGAGTCACACTGACCTAAATAATACTGAGATTTCATCTATGGAAATGAGTTAAATTGTAGTAGGGCATGAATTCATGCCCTGGAACTACTTTTTTTTCCTAGAACATAAAATGTTAGGCAGGCCCTGACACTCTTTTGATCTTGGCTGCTTGACCAGCTGTCTCCCAAGGGTTTCCTAAGCGGAGCTAGGGCACTAGCCCAGCTTTGGGGCTTTTCCCAAGAGGCAGGCTAGATGCAGCCTGTGCTTGGGAGGCTAAGGGAGCTTAACCATATGGAAGTGGCTGTGCTTTGCTGGCCTCCAGGCTAGAGGGAGGCCTTGCATCATTCAATTTATTCATAAAAATTATGGGCAAGGAGAAGAAATGCAGCTGTAGTAGAAAAAAACCCTAACCAAACAAACATGCAAACAACAAACATTCCCAATTAGTCTCCCAACAGTAAACACTCCCAATTAATCTCTCATAATTACTGGAATAAAAGATACAAACCCTGACAAATCTGTTCTCTTGTGCCCCTGGGGGATAAACAGACATGAGTGGCCAGCTTCTGCCTACCAGCGCGCCGGGGATTTGCGCTGCCTCTCCGTGCTGTGCTTTCCATATTGACCCAGAGTACTGGTGCTGATGCACAGCCAGGTCTGCAGGCAGCTTCTGGCCCGTAAGCAGCACTTACTGACACGTGTCAGCTCACATAAACAACACCCATGCAGCTTAAGGTGCTCAAACACCATACTAAGTAAAGCAGATTTCTTCCCAGCTGCACACTAAGCTTTTAGCCACATTTTAAACGTACATCCTGAGCCTATATATTGTTCAGCTGTAGGGCATTTTCCTCTTAAAAGTTTTTAAAAAGACACAATTTCCCACTCACTGCTGTCTTTAGTTATGGCAAAGATACACTTCTTTTCCTTTTCTTTCTCTTTTCACCTAAAGTCTTCCTCAATGTATGAGTTGTATTACTAGGAATAAAATAATCAAGCTCCACTAAACAAAGAAATCACCCAGTTACCTTCCTAATACTTCTACTTTGTCCATTAGCCTAAAACCATGGCACAAGGTCGTGTCTGCTCGGAAATGGGGCAGGGATTATTCTCCTCATCAGAAAAAATATTTGGAGCTTTTCAAATGCTTTTTTAAGGAAGTTGAAAAAGTAAGTTTAAAATCTTCAAAGTCTCAGAAGAAAAAAAACTTTTATTAGGGACAGATCAAGAAGCTTGTGTCAATATTTTGGGGGTTTCTTTCAGTTTTTTATTTTTTTCTTATTTTCACAAGAAAATCACATTATAGATTAAGAAAAATGAAAAATATACCTTTTAATTAATATATTATCACAGTGCACAGAAAATGTATGAAAATATGTCTTTTTTACAGACATCTTAATTTTAAATTAACTTATATGTCAGAAAAACCTAAATTTCAAAGAAATTTGAACTAGCTTCAAGTTTTACTTGAGATCTGACAGAAATATCTTCAAAGACAAGACTTTTGTGATAAAAAGTTTTGATCCATTCTGAATTGACATTTGAAAAATTGATTTTTAAAATTTAATACAGATTCTTTAAAGTGGTCAATGACAAAGAGGCATTTTTCAGATATATTACCTTTGTATAAAAGAGAAATTGTTTGAAAGTTTAGAAAATATTTTTATCCCTTTCTCATCTTTCTCTTCTTTTTCTGTTGAAATACTTTCCTGCTTCCACAAAAAATGAGTTGTGGAAAATAAAAGAAAATTACACGCTATCATTAAAAATACTTATATACTCTCTGTTTCTGAAACAAACAAAGCAAAATTTCTTGTTTGGTTGTTTGTTCTAGAAACAAACAAAGCAAAAGTTTCTAGTTAGTTTTGTTACCAAAGAAGAAATGACAAATCTTAATGACAGATAAATCTTTTCAATCCATTTTTGTTAAAGAAAATAATTTCTCTTCAAGGATAATGCTCACAAGTAAAGCTTCTGTCATGAAATTCATCCTTTGTTATTCCTTGCTATTAAGTTGTGGAAGGTATACAAAAACCTCTCTGAGGCATCTGCACCATAAATAGTCCCTTTTTTGCCACCAGGAGGGAAGCAAGGGCAGTTACAGCACCGTAGGTCCAATATATAAGGGAGGGAAAAGCTGTTGCTTCATGCTCATCTAAATCTACTTTACTAGCAGCCAGGGAGCAGTCCTGAAGGAGCTGCTGGGAAAGCAACCAGAGAAATGAAATATATTTTTAGGCACAACAGAATGAAGGCCTGAATTCCATTTTCTGCAGTTGTATTTTGACTTTTTGAAGCCCATGTTTTTTGCCGTATCTGAAGGAAGTGAATTTCATTCTTAGTTCAGAAAACACCAAATACAGCATGCTGGAAGAGTAGCTAGCAACGTCATTAGTAACCAGAATTTTTTCATGTGCAAACGGAGAACTTCCAATGCCAGGACAAATTTTTCACCAGTTCTCCTCAAACTTTTTTTACCTCTGAGTGAAACACTGTGGTTAGTAAAAAGCTTATCAGTCATATTTTCTTTTTCAGAATTATTTGCCAAAAAGATCATAATAGATTATTTTATACAGATTGTGCATCATCACTCAGGAATGTAATTTTCCACCAGAAGACAAATAAAGACATGTTGTTTGACTATACTGATAGATTCTACATTGGCAGACTTTTTACCCGCTGCAAATCTGGTTTACTTTAGATATGAGTTTAATCCTTTTACAAGAGGCAAGAATGTGAAATTATGAAGAGGAAGAATTTGCTGCCACTTCTGACATTATTTATACTTACACGGCACTTACAAAGGTAGGACATGCAGCAGCAAATTATCTATTTTCCTTAGATCTTCCTTCTGACATCATGACAAAGTTAGCTCTACTCAATCCATTCGACAGTCTTTTCAGCATCAAAATTTTATATGAAAAAATGGTATATCTATTTACTGTATTAAATAAAATGCTGTATTAAGTACTTCTCTGCTCCACTATCATCTTCATTTTTCTTAAAAGCTCCACATTACATTCACAGAAAATATTTTTTTATTTCTCCAGCATAAGACTAGTTGATTTTTCAAGTTTAAACAGGAAGACCTTGACAGTGATTGTAGGTGACACTAGCCTGTAGTTGGCAAAATGTCTTTCAGATTCATGTTTTTCAGGACAAAATGTAACAATGGCTTCAGACACTGAAGTAAAGATTCATTTTGTTTTCTCCTTTTTCAGGATTTGATTACTGTTTGGGGTTTTTTTTATTTGGTTGGTTGGGGGGTTTTTAGCTGGTTTGTTGTTGTTGTTGGGTTTTGTTTGTTTGTTTGTTTTGCTTTGACAGCACTGCCTTTTATTTGTAGCCTTGGGTTTAAAACATTCTGCAGGAGAACCATTGGACCCTACTGTTTTACCTTCAGGAAACAATTTAACCACTCTCAACTATTCACTGTGTTGTCAAATCTTCCTCTGCATCTTCATGGTCAGGCAGAAAGAAGAACCAGCAAATCCCTGCTGGGATGAGGAAATCAGTCAGTAACAAAGTAGGGCATTATACAGATTTGGATATTAAAAGAGAAAAAACATATACGTATGCACATGTATACACACAGATAAATGTGTATACAAATGCACACAAAATCTGTTAGGGCCATCTGGATTTCCAACATGGGAAATGGTTATTTTCTGGCTTTGGTCTTCTTTTGAGGCTCCTATCCTGTCGTTATGTCAGCTTTAGTTACTTCTCCCATGGCCAGGACATGTTAGGTAATTCAACTTTCATAATTTTATTTTTAACCGCAGTTGCACTTTTTTTATGTCTTACTTCTGTCTTAGGGATCTTTTCATAAAGTAGTGCACTTTTCCCTCTCTTGGAAAAAAACCAAAGCAACAACATAACACATCCTTATATATATTTTTACTTCATTTTGCTATGTTTCTACCATTTCCAAATTTGTTTCTAAGTTCATTCAGGGTTTTGCCAAACTCATTTTTGTCTTCATACCTGGCAAATGTCATGCCTTGTATAAGTAAGAGGAAAAATAAAAACAAACCTGTCTGCAAAGAATCCAGGATGCAGTGTAAATCCATTTCCATTGATGTAAAGTGACTTATCTCTCAAGAGATGCCAGTTTTCTAAGGCTGTCATCACAGCAGCAATGTCAGGTTGGAAAGAGAGGTTTTGATGTAAGTTAAATGTCCATCAGTTAGTGCAGAAAGTTTACATGCTGCTGAGCAAGCTTAAACACTTGTTGTAGAGGACAAATCCCTTATTTGTCATCTCATTTTTCACTTAATTCTGCATAGAATTAATTCATTAATAGTAATGTCACAGTTGCACACTTTAAAAGAAAACTAGCACATATATATGTATTATAAATCAGTTTATTAAGTCCTCTTACCAATAATTTTTGGTAATTTGCAGACACTTTTTACCATTTTCTACTGTAATGTAAAATCCTGTCATCCTTTGGTAGGCTCTGAATATGTGTCTGCTATAATACAGTCTAATAGCTTTATTTATGACAGTCCTTTGGAGACTCCAGCAACTGTGTGCAGTCAAGATTGTTCAAGCCATTATAATACAAGATTGTATTACAGTGATTTGAATGGATAAAAGTTCTTTCATTTCCAAAAGGGAAATAAATTGTTAGATGCTGTTCTGTAATGTATGAGGACAAATGTGTTCCTTTAGTCCCCCAGACACAGAGCTGTATTTTCTTAAGCAACACTGTAGCAAAAAATAAAATGCCTAAGGACTAAGAGGGTTAGCGAACAAAAAGTACAGGAATTATCTATTTATTTATTTACTTATTTTGTAGCGTGAAACGCTGTATATCAACTCAGGTACCTTAAAAATCCTTTGTTTGGGGATATTCAACAGTTTACCCATGGAGACATTCCTTCAATTTGTCTCCTTGAAAAATGTCTGACTCTAACAGAATTGGCTATTAAAGTCTACCTTGTGCAGTGTTAGTCCATTATTATATGTAAAGTTCACTTTGCAGTAGTCCTTCATTATAAACATCATCATTCACATCTTTTCTACAAAAGTTCATTTTGACTAGAAATATGAAAGAGTACAGCTGTGCAACCCATTTTAAAACAGTTAATTGCTTCCAGTACTTCTAAAGTATATAAAACATTAAAAGAAAAAGTAGCAATATTTAAAGATTTTCCCCTGAAAGTTAAATTTAAAGTTGCCTGATGCTGACAAAATTTTATAACCAGAGATTTACATGTTTGAATAAACTTGGGAAAATTATTACCTTTCATGGTCATTGATCACAAAAGCATCTTTGTTCAACAAAATGTGATTAGGTCCCCTTGAGGTCAGCACATGCTTAAAGACTAATATTTATTTAAGGGTTTTGCTGATGTGAATCTTTCTGCAATTACCATTTCATCTGATTGTGTTAACAATGCACAGTAATGCTTGTTTGTTCAGGAAAAAAAATTGTGCTTATAGACGTGTAATACTTGAGAGAGAGAGAGAGAGAGAGAGAATGAGAGAGAGAGAGAGAGAAAGGAAGTATATAACAGAGTATTTATGCAACAGGATAGAAGTACTGTTAAGTGCTATTGCTTTGTTGGGCAAACCAAGAGCATAAATAACAGAGAAAAACACAGTCCTGGTAGTAAGTGATGTCTGGCCATTTGCCTTAAAAGATTGAAATTTCTGTTCTTGATTTTATTTTTTTTTTTAATTCCATGCATTTGTGCTCTGCACCCAAACCTAACTCAGCTAGTATATCCATCTTTTTGTTTCATTTAGCCAGTAGCATATCATTTCAGTCTGCATGCTTTTCTAAGGAAGATCATTTTATCAAGGAAATGCCCTGGTTGTCATAAGAGAAAATTGAAAACACACACACACAAATACACACACGCATGAAAGCAAAGCACTGCTGAGATTAGACATAGTCCAGTGATTGATATTTTAAGTTGCACATGATACTCTTTCCTTGTTCTGTTGCACTGCATTTAGATATTGTATGGCTTTCCAGACATGCTATGCATAATTTTACATACCATCTGCTTTACATGCCAGGTTCCATATGTACAATGTATAACCTAAAACCAATATTTTGAATGATTTGAGCTACAGTGGAGGCTTTTGTTCTTAAATTGTTGAATAGAAGAATACAGGCCTAAATAAATCATCTGATTAATGTGTTCTGAGTCTAACAAACAATAAAATTTATCTTGAAAATGTTCTTAAAGTTGTAGTAATGACAAAATTTAGGTGACTTTGAAGAATCCCAGTAATGTTGCTTCTTAGATTCAAATACCAAGAGACCTGTAAATGCTTGCTACCATTCACTTAATAATCATAGCAATACAAGGGCATAAACATGTTTCAGAGTCAGGCAAGGGACAGTAAAAATAATCTTGAAATATTCATCTGAATAAAGATGAACAGCATTTACTCCTCAAAACAGGATGAGATTTATATAGCTGCTAAAAGTGAGCAATGGTTATTCAGAATCATGTTCTGGAGTTTCCTGGTACTTCATTATATGGCTTCATTCAACTCTGCCTACTCAGATCTTATAGTCTTTAGTTACAGGTAAGCCTAAAATACCTAAATTTCTGTTTTGGAGATGCTGTCCACGGGATCTGTCTGAATGTCCATATACATCTTTGAAGAAGAAGTACTGGAACATCAAAATTAAAAAAAAAAAAACACATAGAATTCCAAACAACGGCTCTCAGATAAACCCAAAGATTTATTCAAATACTATCTTAGTTTTTAGAACTGCTGACAGAAAGAAGAGCATTGCTTTGGATCTTAAAAAAAAGCACCATCATCACACCCTGCCATACCCCTCAATAAAAAAAATTCCAAACCTCTTAATATTGAAGTAATTACCATATTTTTCACATCTGACTTGAAATAGAAGTATTGTCAACAAAAATAGGCTGTAGCATTACAACATGTTAGCAAACAGCAGATATAGTGGAGAATAGAGGAAGCAACAAAGTAGCTCAAATAAAATTTTACTCCCTGGAAAGTACCATAAAATATGTACCCTCAACTTCCATATATGGCACATGATAAAAGAAGCATTAGAATTCACAGGAAAATTAGAAAGAATCCTGCAATATGACATTTTAAGAATGAGGTGTCTGTCTTGCCTATGAATTTGCAAGGAGAGAAGAGATAATAAGTGAAGCATTTGTCCATTTTGCAGTTTTTTTTTTCCCGCTGTAACATGAACATCTTAATCTTTTCACAGTTAAGTATTAGTGACACATTCAGTTCACTTCAATGACAATTCTACCAAGTGCCTGCAAAAAAGCTGCACAAGAGATGCAGCACTTCAAACTTTGCTTTTATATTTGCCTATTACCACAAAGTTGTACTTAAAAGGGAAACATCATTATTGGACCATTAATGAGAAAGGTTTTTTCTTCTTGTATTGTGTTTTGTTAGTGGTGGAGGCTACAGGGGTGCCTTCTGTGAGAAGCTGCCAGAAGCTTCCCCTGTGTCCCACAGAGCTGACGCCAGCCAGCTCCAAGACAGACCTGCTGCTGACCAAGGCTGAGCACCAGCAGCAATGGTGGCAGCACCTCTGGGATAACAGATTTAAGAAAGGATAAAAAAGACTCTGAGCAACAGAAATTGCAGCCAGAGAGAGGAGTGAGCAATTGAAACTGCATTCACAGAGAGGATTGAAAACATGTGAAAGCAATAGTTCTTGCAGACACCAAGGTCAGTGAAGACGGAGTGGGAGGAGGTGCTCCAGGTGCCAGAGCAGAGATTCCCCTGCAGCCCCTGGTGCAGACCATGGTGAGGCAACTGTGCCCCTTCAGCCCATGAAGGTTCATGGGAGAGCAGAGATCCACCTGTAGCCCCTGGAGGAGCCTGTGCCAGATGAGGTGGATGCTCAGAGGAGGCTGTCCCCCCTTGGGAAGCTCATGCTGGAGCAGGCTTCTGACAGGACCTGTGGCCTTGTGGAGGGAAGACTCCACACTGGAGTAGTGTCCCTCTTTGGGGGACCAACACCAGAACAATCTGCACCTGAAGGACCGCACCTTGTGGAAGGGCCCCAGACTGGAACAGCTCATGAAGAACTACAGCCCATGGGAGACTTGTTGGAAAAGTCCATGGCGGACCATCTCCCATGGGATGAACACCACACCAAAGCAGGGGAAGAGTGTGAAGAGTCCTCCTCCTGAGAAGGAAGGAGCAGCAGAGACAACAGGTGATGAACTGACCACAACCCTCATTCCCTGTTCCCCAGAACCACTGGCAGGGAGGAGGTAGATAATTAGGGTGTCAAGTCAAGCCTGGGAAGGAGAATGGAGGGGGAAGAAGGTTGAGAGAGGAAGGGTGGATGTTTAAGATTTAGCTTTTATTTCTTGTTTTCTGGTAATAAATTAAAAAAATTCCCCAAGATGTGTCTGTTTTGTATGTGACAGTAACTGCTGAATGATTCCCCTGTCCTTATCTCAACCCATGAGCTTTTTGTTGCTTTTTCTCTTCCCTGTTTAGCTGAGGTAACAGTGATAACACAGTTTTGGTGAGTTCCTGGCATCCAGCCAGTGCCACCCCAACACCCTTTCAATATAATAGTCACATTGTTCATGAGCATGGGCATATTTGTAATACTTGATAAATTTTTGACCAAATTCAGCACATAGGGGGTCTTGGGGGTCCCTTCAACACTCAGATTTGGAAAAAAACCTGAAAATCACACTTTCCTTTTTAAGACATTCCAAGCAGTTGAGAGTGGTTAGTCAGGTCACAGGAATAAGTCTCACTTTTGCCATTTGAATATCAATATTTGTATTTGGTGCTTCATGATATATCTGACTGCTCCCAATCTAAATACTGCACTGAACAGAGGACATTCTGTGAACTAGAACTTCCATTTGCTAATGGATTTTTTTTTGCATAAAATCTTCTTTGTAATCCATATGAATATGGGCATTTTAATTATTAATCAGAAGCATTCTTTCTTATTTGTATCTGTGCTGTGAAAGAGTTGGATAAAATGGGATAAAAAATTAATGTACATTTAGATTTTTCTCCTCTCTAGAGGGAGGGTGTTCATGAGTTAAATGCTTATGCAACACCTTTCCTTACAAACTGTACTATAGTTCTCTTGTTACTTCTCTGTTGAGCCTTCCTGGGCCCAATCCACAGTCCATTGAAGTCAATGAGAGCCCATCTAATTGTCTCCAACTGCTTCCAACTTTTTAGTGAGAAAAAAAAAAGATATACTGGAAAAAGTATCAGTTACTAAGAATTATGTTATAATGTCTATAGGTAAAAAAAAATGGGACTCAGGCCACTTGATTTCCAACATATCAAGAAATCATTCCAGTATTCTTCAATGTAAAATGGCAATGAAAATCTAGAAGACAATCCTGAGGCTGCTAAAACTCTTTGGTTAGAGAGCTAGCTGCTAAGAGGAAGTTTCTTTAATACATCTCTTTTGCTTTGCCATCTCTCCATCTTCTGCCCAGTCCCTTTCATTCCATATTGACCATAATTGCCTGCCTCTCAAGTCAGTTGGGAGTTTTGCCATTGACTTCAATGGCAGAGTTATCATACCCAGGATGCAAAACACAGTGAGAAGAGATCATTGCCAAAGTACACACAGTAGAAGTAAGAAAAAAGATTCCAATTATTTACCTAAGTCCACTTAAAAATCGCCAGCAATTGTGAGCTTTCATATATGTTTCCCACAAATCGCACCAGGCAGTCTAGGAGAACAAAAAGCCCCTTGCACGGTGTTCTTAGCATTTGGTAGCCGGAGCTGAGCCCCTGCCTGAGCGGAGTTAGCCGTGCGCAAACCCGAGCTGAGGGAGGCACCCGCTAATTGATAGCAAACATTTTACAAACATTACGCTTCCCTAAGGGACAAGCGTTTTCGCACCGGAGCCCTCTGCAGCGTAGGAGGACAGAGCGTACAGGACGGGGAGCGGACAGGGGAGCCGCGGGCACCCTCTCGCTGCGGAGCCGGGGCACCGGCCGGGGCTCCACTCTGCTCCCCCAGTGCGCAGCACCTGGGTGCTCCTCTCCGCAGGTGAGGCGCCCGGCGGAGCTCCGTCCCAGTGTCCGATCGGTGGCACCGCGGCGCCCGAAACACCGGACCGCGCTGGCGGCCCCAGAGACGTGGCCAAAACCGAGGAGTAGCAGCGGGCAGTATCCGGGGCGTACGGCGGACACCGTGCCCTCCGTGGCCCAGTCCCAGCACGGCGCGGAGCAGAGCCGCCAAGGAGGGAGCCCCAAGCGCGGCAGGGCACCCTCCACACCTTACCCGCCCCCGAGGGACCCCGGCGAGGCGCGGAGCCCCGTACTCACCGCGGTGCTGCAGGCAGCAACCCGCAGCGCAGGCGAAGCGCCCCCGCCCCGGCCGGTGCCCGCTGCGGTGCACAGACCCCGTCCCTCGGCGCCCACATCCAAGCCCCGGTAGCTCAGCTAAAAGTCCTTCTGAGGAGCACACGCCGAGCCCCGTCGCCTCCTTCCTCGGATCGCTGTCACCTCCCCTCCCCTCGCCCCCCCGCCCTGCGCCCCCCCGGCGGGCGGCAGCAGTATCAGCAGTCCCTAACCCCTCACATCACGCACCGGCAGAGGTGCCGGTCCTCGTCGCTACTTACCGGGCATCCTTCAGAGCAGCGGGCGGGCGGGAGCGAGGGAGGAGGAGGAAAGAGGGAGGGAGGGAGGGATTGAAGGAGGGAGGGAGGGAGGGGGCTCCAGGCGGGCTGCGCGACGCTGCGCTGTGCTGTTCGGCAGCCTTGGCAGCTCGGCAGAGTCAGTGAGTGAGTGCCTTCGTGCGTGACGGCGTGTGCGTGTGTGCGCGATGCTGGACACAAGCGAAGGGAGACTCAGGAACGGAAGGGCGGTGGGAAGCGGCGGGGGAGATCAGGGGGCGCAGTCCGCGCATGGCGGTGGCACCAGGTGCGGCCCAGCGCGCCCCCGGCCCCGCGGCCCCCAGTGCCCCGCAGCCGGGGCGGGAGCTGCCGGGGAACGGCTTGGGGGAGGCGCGCATCCTCCCCGCTGCCACACGCACCGCCGGGTGAATGGGGGGAGCGGGGGAAGGGATAAAAAAAAAAAAAAAAAAAAGGGCAATTAAAAAAGCCCAAACAGTAGGAAAAAAAAAAAAAGAAAAAAAAAGAAAACTCTGTCTCTACTTCCCGGCCGAGGTTTGAGCCCGCCGCCCTAGAGCTGCGGTCCCGCGGCAGCGGCGCGCTCCTGCCGCGCCGGGAGCCGTCACCGCCCGCGGCGCAGCACGGCAGAAGCTGCCGCTGCCGGTAGCGCCCAGCTGAGAGCCGGAGCCGCTCCCCGCGCACGGAGGAGCCTCCCTCTTTCCCTCCCTCCCTCCTTCCCACCCTTTTTCCTCTCCTTCCTTCCCTCCCTCTTTCCCAGTCCGCTAAGGCGGGCAACGCGGCCAGGTGCTGTCGGCTCGCCCTGCGGCCGAGCGAAGAGCCGGGCAGGGCCCTCCGCCGGCGCTGGCTCCTCCGCGGGAAGCGGCCGGGCTCCCGCAGGCATTGGGGTGGCGCTGGGAGGCTGCTGCCGCCGGGACGCGGTTGGAGGGGGAGAAGCGAGGGGCGCAGAGGGGAAGTCGGCTGCCCCCAAGAGCTGCCGGCGGGGCCCAGAAGCGACGGCGGAGGAATGAAGCAGCAGCGGTGAGGGCCCGCCTCTGCCGGGCAGCGGTGCGCTGCCCCAGCGCATCCCTGCAAACGCCGCTCCCTCGCTCGCCTGCTCACCTCCCGCCCGAGCGGAGTGACCCGCTGGAGAGGACCGAGGACGGTGCATCATAACTGCTGGGTGTTTTGGGAGAGGAGGGGGGAGCAGGCGGAGAAGGGAGGGAGAGCATGATTAGAGGAATCAAATGGAAAGTAGCGGAGGGAAAGCAACACGCACACTAAAAAAAGCCTGTTCTTGGGAGAGAAATCAAAAATAGCCACAACAGCATTGAAAGTTGCTCGCTTAGTGATTTGCATTATAACGCTGCCGCTGCTACCTGGCTCCTCCAACAGTGTGCCCAAGGAATATGCAAGATGGGAGAGGGGGAGCTATATACTTTTTCTGTGATCTCTCTTTTCTTTAAAAAAAAAAAAAAAAACAAAAACAAAAAAAAACAGAGCAAAACCCAATCAATCACACCCCGCACACCCCACTCCTTTGATGGAGAGGTGGCGGCAGGTGGTGGTTTCAGAGCTCCAAAAGGAGTTTCCTGGAGAAAGAGGTGTGTGTAGAGGACCCATGAGAGTGCTCCTCTGGGATTTTGGGCCCTCGAGTTTGGCAGCCTGGGGAGAGGGGGGGAGCCGGCGCTGATGCCCGGCCGGAGAGATGCGAGGGTGTGCCCAGCGGCTGCTAACGGGGGCAGCGCCCTATCCTGGGGCACAGGGCGGCGGGGAACGCGGGAGGCCCCCGCCTGCTTCCCCTCGCTCCTCCTGCCGTGCCATTCGAGATCAGTGATAAGTGGCTCTGTTTTTGGGAGCAAAATAAAAAAATAAAATAAAATAAAATAAAATAAAATAAAATAAAATAAAATAAAATAAAATAAAATAAAATAAAATAAAATAAAAATACTGGATAAAATTTTTATTTATCAACAGTTCATTCCCTGACTTAAAAAATAACACCAAATCTTAACCCAGATTATGCGGTTAAATGTATGGAGCTGGAGGCAGCATGGCTGTTTGCCAGACCTATGATCCATTAACTTCTTTAGCTCATTGTTGGCAGGCAACAATAGCACACGAATAAATTCTTGCATTTTAAAGAAAAGCCATTTTCTTTCCATAGTAAACTCTCTTCTCCTATGCTGCAATTAAAAATAGAGTAGCAACAATAAAAATTATAAGAATGAAATAATACTGTGAGTTTTTAGCTACTTTGTGTCCATTTTAGGGGCAAAAACATCGTACTATGCTTAAGGCAATATGTATAAAGGTGGACAGAGGCATATTAAAAATTCTTATTTTATAAGAAGGATTTTGGATAATTTTACATTCTCCACTTGGTTAAATATTACTTAGACTGTCTAGAATTCAAAGTTTTAGTTCCAGTTCTCTTTACAGACAGAAACCAAGCAAAACCCTTTATAATCAAAATAAAAGCATGAAAAGAGGATATATAGGGCCTTTTTCTCCCTTTCATGTGTTGTAAATATATATACACATATATGCCCTTTAATCAAAAACGTTCTGTGTGAAGCTATATATTCATACATAAATGTTTGTGCATGTAGACATGCTTTATAAATAACATATTTCAAAATCATTGAAAAATTAGAATAAAAAGAGACAAAGCTAAAAACATAGCTCTCAACATCCTGCTGAGTGCTATAAAAAAGTGCTACCACTTGGAGGGAAAGTCATAGAATCACTGATACAGAAAGAATATGACAGTTATACCTTGCACCTTATTTTTCAGACAAACAATTTAGGTAGTAGAAATACATCTGTGGGAAGAAAAAAAAAAGAAGTATATAATGTTTTCTGTGCTTCTCTTTTTTGTGTGGGACGTTAGGCTGTGGTCCTAACAGCCAAAATATCGGTTTTGGAAAGTCTACATTCAGAGAGGTTGAATCTGTCACTGCTATATCAAACTATGTCTCTGGGAGTGGAGGATAGATAGCATATGCAAAAGGGATGACTGATTGTGTGAGGACCTGGGGAAAAAGAATGGGAAATGTGGTGGGAATGGGGAGAAGGGTTAGCTGGGTGGCTAGTCCAGTGAATTCAAGAAGCTTGTATGTTACAGAGGTAGCTGGGCCTGTAACAAATGCAATCTCGCGTGGAGCAGGTAGCAGGAAAGAAGACCTTTATTCCATTTGCCATGGTCAGGCTGTGCTGCAAAACACATCCTACTGTTCATTAGAAATGCAGAGTGTAAGATAACACCTACATCTTCTCAAGACCTCGTCACATTGTTTCTAAATCCTCTGTGGTTTAGGAAAAGTCCTCTCAAATACACCAAACGTGAGATTCTGGGAAATGATAAAGGATCTAAACTCATAGGACTCACCTTCCTGAGGAAAGTTTTAGTGGTGTATTTTTTGTCACCTTAACAAGCTCCACAGACATAGTCAGCTGGCACCATTCTATCCTAGCCCAAGGAAAGAAAGGCCCAAGGCTTTTTATTTAATTCACGAAAACGTAGTCTTGATCCCATTTTCATTAAGATCAGTAAGAAAAAATGACTGCTACATTAGCATAAAATTTTGAGTGTGTGAGACTTCCTGGCTTCAAGAGCAGATGTTAGGAATGGGAAAGAAATGGAAATCTACACCATAGTGTCAAATTTAGGCTATATTTCCACCTGTTGCAGCAAGAGTAGTCATAAATAGCCCAAAAATTAATGAATGATTATTGCTACTGTGGATAATATGTCAAATGATTGAAAGCAGGTATATTCTAGCTGTTTGCTTTTTTTCTCTGTTTTCACTAAATCCAGTATTTTCTCCTTACTTAAGAGCCATCTACTGTAGCAGGGGAGAGCTATAAGGTATCAAACACACTGGTCCACCTTTTCATATGCTGTGTAGGATAATCACATCGGCATTAGCTGATGTAAACCTGTGAAGTTTCTGTCTCTCCAAAATTCCCAACCTTCATGTGATATAAAAGTAGCAGGTATTCAGTAGCCAGTATTTTAAGGAAATAGAAAATTGAGACCTCTATTCTTTAAAAAAGTTGTGTTTGTTTCTTTGGTATATTTTTCTACTATGAAGCCTATTATTTAACACATTTATTGCATTCATTTTCATACTCTAACTTGAAGAAGTACGTACCATTTATTACAAACGGGCATGGATAATAAGTAACAAGCAAAACTTGTTCTCTGCAAAATCAGATAAAAATGGCAAGACTAAAATGCCCAGCCTTTATTACACTTGCTGTATGGTTGCATTGGTTTGCAATCTCATTAACAGCTTGAAACCAAGTGAGGTTCTGACACTCAAGAGGACTTTCTAAGACAGTTAAAATGTCAGAGAAAATGCACAGATTGTTATAGGATGTCTACTCTTCTATATATAACACTATGGAACCAAGATTTTTAGTTTAAAATTAAAGTTTCTTTAATAGTTCTGGGAATTGCACTAGAGTGTTTCTTTACTTTTTAAACATCTGGTCTGTCATAAATGTATGTTTTATATAATTGTCTCCCAAATTTTAAAACTTGCATTCTGTTCAATGTGAAGTGTCTCGTATGCCAACCCTTTTTTTTTTTTTTTTTGGAAAAAAAACATGCTTTTCAATAACTTTTTAAAAACTTGAAGTTTTTAAGAATCTCATAAGAATTTGTAAACTTGTGCTTTAAAATAATAGATTTCTTAAAATTTATAACCAATGTATGTCTATTAGGTTGGAATTTGCCTTCATAACCCATTAAAAACATGCTTCACTGAATCAGTAAATACTATATGTTTGAGCTGTCTGCATATTATTGACTTTTCTGGTTTCTGCAAAGCATTACATCAGAACTCCCTTCCCCCTTTGTTTTCATACCAGAAAAATCAATTCAAATCTTAGATGTACAAAGCAACAAAGGTAATCTAACCTTGATATATTTCAGAATTTATACAATCTCCTTCTTTATTTTGTTGAAGCTCTGCTTTGCAGGCTTATCTTCAGCACCTGAGAATTTTGACAACTCTTTCTGAATATATAGGAAAATATACTGAAAAATAATAGTCTGAGAGGCAGCTTATTTAAAATCGTAGGGGAACGTGACTAGCATGTTAAGGAGAGACTTTCATTTTGGGGGAAAAAATTTCAAAGGTACTAGGCTTAGAATTAAATTCTGCCTTCAAATGTCCATGCATGATTCCCTTTAGGAAGAAAAAAAGATTATATGCAAAGACATAATATCAATTTTAATGGAAGATCTATGGATATGTGCAGAGCTATTTGGTCATTGGGCACCCATACTAGTCATCATTTTCACTGAGGTTTATGATGTTTTTTCTACTTTTTTTCACTTAAAAACCAACATACAAGGCCTACTGACTCTTGTTTTCTATTCAGATAAGCATTGACAAAATAGCTGAGGTTTGCACATAGCAGGAATAATTCTCAACTATTTTACTGTTCAGCCCATGTTTCTTCCTGACACTTACTCTTCTTTCAGCTTACTATAAGTTTGCTAAGCTTCAGTGATTGAACCTGAAATTCTGACTGCTGAAGTTCTGTCTTAGGCTGCATGTTTTTAGCCTACCCAACCAAGATGGCTCAGCTATACCTCAGAACAAGATTGAGGAACAATATTTTCTTATATTTCTTGCTAATATATTCATTTTAAGGCCTACTTTTTTTTAAAGAAATCTAGCACCTTCAGGTAACAGAGAAGAGACTTACAGTTGGCAGGATTTAGTTGAGGATGACTTGGTTTCTCTATGAAAATTCATTTACATTTTTCCAGTTCATGAACATTTGGAAGCTTAGTTGACACAGGTGAAATAGTGGTTTCTTAGGGTCATGAAATTAAACGCATATGTTTAAATGTTCTCCACCCAGATACATTCAGAAATGGCCTGAAATTTTCTCTTCCAATGTTGTTGCTCTTAACCAAGAGGGTCTGTTTTTCCTCTGCTCTTAATTTTGTTTAGAGCCCAAGATGCACTAGAAAAGTAGGTTGTTTCAGTGTTGCTGGAATGCAAGAAGTCTTCCCTGGATTTCTTGTGACTGGAAGCTGGAAAGGATGAAGTGACAGGGATTTCAATGGTAAAAAGTATGGGAGAAAGTTCTGAGACCTGTGAGGAAGTGCTAAGGAAGAGACTGAATTCAGATGACTGCTAGGTGCAGAAAGGGAGCATAGGAAGAAAGAAGGGATTGGACTGTGTGGCAGTCAGATGGGAAAACTATGTGAGAAGCTTAAAATTTTGGATATGCTGACAAGGAAAAAGAAGAAATCAAAATACGGAATACCGTAGCTGGCTAAGTGAAAAGTCAGGTGGAAAAAAGCCAGTGAAGATGTGAAGATGTGAATGAAGTCACAGAAGTGGGAGAGAGAGAGAGAACTGAAATAAGACATAAAAGCAGAAAAAGAGACAGAAAATTATGTAGTACTGGAGCATACTGCCATGCAGATCTTGGAAACAAACCAGCCATCTCAAACCTCAGCATTTCACTGTTATCAATAATTATCTGTGAAACCTGTTGGCAAAGTGTGCTCCTGACTCTCCTCCGGTGCATCTCCACACAAGAGGTGACCATCTGCTGCCATTGTTAGGCCTGACAGTAGCTCTACATGCAGAAATATACCCTGCAGGTCTAACTTCCCAATCTTGATGATGAATCTTGTTGGTATCAGGCCACTTTTTGAGATACTTGTGTTCATTCTTCTTTGAAGAATAGAAAAGACAGAGAAAATTGAAAAGAAGAGAAAGAGAAGAAGGAAAATGAAAGGGAAGAATGGAACCCCTTAATTCTTATTGCAGTAAAATGCTGCTGTCATGTATTAGACAACATGAGAGCTAAGATTGCCTTTACTAACTCTACTCAACTTCTTCCCTGTTTGTGGGTATACATTATAACACAGTTTAAAATTGTGAAAATGTATACTGTTTCATCTTTCATCAACATTGGATACCACTGCAGAAGATAAGTCCTGCTTAATGGCTAAGCAGGTGTATAATGCTTTATTTTATTTTCATTGGCTTTCAGGCAAATCAGACACTTTTAACCAATTTATTTGAACTCTATTGAGAAAACATATTAATTGCCTTTTCAGAAGATTTTCTGTGAAACCAGTCTATATGACATTTGCATACCTCACAAAGTATTGACTTTACAGTGCTTCCACCATTCCAATTGCAGAGATGAAACTGAGACATAACCAATTAAAGAATGAGTATCCACCACTTTTCAGCATAAATGTAAATTATCTAGAAATATTAATTTTACTCTTTGAAAGGTTACTGTGTGCTTGCTTCAGCTGAGAGGGCAGCACTTCTACAAATGAGGCATAGACTTTGAAGTAGGGTATTACAAACCAAAACATTAATAACTTTTGAGAAGTAGGTGACCAGCTAATTTTTGGTGAATTTTCTAGTTTATCACTAGAATTTTCTAGCACTGCAAAGGGCTAATATACTGCATTTCATGTCACCGTTCAAATGGTTTAAGAATGCAACATTAATTGAAATGCATACTGAAACTTCTTTCACTGTATATGTGCTAGAAATAGTAATTGTAATAAAAGGCAGTGAAAATAAAGATGACAGCATTGTTATAAAACTCATCCCACTTTGTTCCTAGAGGTGATGATGAGAGGTCCTGCAGGAAAAAAAAAAAAAATTCACAATCTGTGTGCAAGCTACCCTGGAACCAACTTATGCTTTAGACTGAGGTCATAACTGAGTGTAGGTTCTTCAAGCATAGTGAAACTCAAAATCCCAGAATAATCTGTTACTGAAAAGTTTGCTGAATATTTATTTTTGAGCCAAACTGAAAAAGTTTGTCTACTGTCGAGAAGTGCCTGCAAATTTTCCAGCTTTGAAATTGGCAGCCTACTTCCCTTTTGGTGCTGTGATCTCTTTTTTTTTTTTTTTTTTTTTTTTTTTTTTTTTTGAACATTTAAGATATTGCACTTATAGGAGAAGAAAGGATCCAAGCAGAGCTAGAGGAGAGGGAAATTGCTGAGAATTGGTGGGGTCTGGAAGCATTTCCTTCTCTTTTGACATTTTCTAACTATCAATTCCAGGATAACCTTTCCTGTTTTCTGGTTTGGAACAAGCATTGAAGAAAAAGTAAAATTGTCAATTTCTTTCTTTATTGTCCACAATAAGAAAATTCTCTTGCTAAATTATGTCTTCAGGGGATTTCAATGGGACATAAAATATTACAGTTATTTTCATACCCATTTTTGAAGGAACCTGGAAACCAAATCCCTTTACCTTAACAAGTATTGATTGATATACAATAGGAAGGGGGGAGGGGTGTCAATTTCTTTGCTAAAACACACATGTGGGAACTTCTATTTGTAAAAATCACCCAGTGACTATTTCCTCTGAATTGGTATCTTTTTGGTTAAGATCTTTTTGGCAAGGAATTGCTTTGCTAGATAAAAAAAAAACCCATCTGATTAATCTGTAATCCAAAGCCAGGTTAGTTAAGGTCAGGCTTCTGGAGAATAAAGTTGAAAGCCGTGTTTTTTTTAACCATGTCTGTAGTGCACACCTTGGCACTCTCTCCTTGCTGATGTGTTTTCCTCCTTGAACTGTTGATCCACAACAAGCTTTGGACAATGGAAACAGCTGAATTTCTTTAACTCAGACCCTACGTTTTTGGGAAAAAAAACAGTAAATATATACAAGTATGTGTTGAATAACATATTTCAAGTACTGCCTGTAAGCATGACTGTTTACATTTACTGACATATTTAACAGATTCTTTTGGGAATAAATCTAAACACTTATAATCACATGCTTAGTAAATTTACATTGTAGCTGGCAAAACTAGAGAAAGATAAGTGGCAACTGTATTGCAAGTGACATCATATAAAGTGGTCAAAGTCCTTCTAGATTCTATATTTAGAAACTGATGTACAAATTAATTTTAATCTTTCAGGTCCAGCTTTGGTAATCTGAATTTTCCTTTTATTCAATTTTTTTATGAGACACACATGAATAAATACATGAGTTCAGTCTCAATATATTTAGGTATTATGGAACCATTTATTATACTTTGAGAGTGACTTAGGTGCACTGATGCACCTGAAATCTTGCTGGCAAGAGTGGAAGGGACATGTGCCATATATCTCATTTTCCCCCTTGCTCAAGCATATACCAAATAATCCCATTCATAAGAGGCTACAAATACCTCTTTCAAAAACTTTCTTTCTATGTAATATAACTGGAAAAAACTGTAAAATTTGCTTGGTGTAATGGCTAGAAGCTTTTTCAATTTCCTCTTCAGCACATTTATGTCCACCTAGAATGTTCTCTGTTTCAGTATTATGATTTAATGAGCTCTTTCTTCTTTATTCACTGACGTATTTATGGAGCTCAATCACCTCCCTATCTGCTTCATTTTTCTATATATTTTTATACCAGAAAACCATTTTCAGGGTCATCATTAAAACTGATCCTTTTCTCCTGTTTTCCTCCATAACTTTCTCTCTACATTTTCTTTCTCAAGGCTACCTTCCTGACTAGAAATCTCAATGCTGGATTGCAGTTGAGGTTTAACCAGAGTTGCAACTATTTTTCAGTTTTTGTTTGAGATTTTTATGCTGCATCACACTGTCAGTTCATTAATTGAGAAACTGACTGTCACATCCCATTTCTACAAAACATTTCCATCTGATAAGCCTCCAGCATAGCAGAGAACTTTTTTATTATTAGCTCCATGTGCATGACCTTGCATTTCAATCTACTCCTATTTCTGTTCATCTACATCCTTTGATATTCATTTCTGATCTCCTCTGTCCTACCTTCCACATACATGGTTTATCATTATGGACCTAAACCTGTGCCTGATTGAAAGCAATAAACCAGATGAGTTCCTGGAGTGCATTCTGTAGAACTCAACTAGGAACCACCTTGATAATATTTTCTGAAACCTTTGTGTGCTGCTCTCCCTGAAAAATGCATCTTTGCCAATTTTACAATTTCTATCTTAATTGTAATCCTTTTTTTCCAGATATATTAATAATATGTCATGTGGTACAATATATCTAGTCAATGTCTTAATAGAAAAATCCACTACAACATCTGGGGAAAAAATGTTATCTTGTCAAATAAATACATGGATAAGGAAAAAATCTCATAATAATTCTTTAGGAGAGAAGGAATGGTTGTCACGTTTTTTATTGCCATGAGAATGCTCTTTCAACTGCTTGAAAAAAATCCCAACAAATAAATCACCAAATCGATTTGTGGCTGCTTAAATACTCATACAAAACTCTACTATTTGGATGCTAGAATAGGTAAATGTTTAATGATATGTGGTATTTTATGAAATCAAGGTGATCCTTTCTAGTTTTCTGTCTGTGAATGACTGTAGCTTTCTCAAAAACTTACCTTTTGAGCTGAACTTTTCAACAAGTTAGGTGACCCCAAGTTTTTCACTGAAATCCCAGGGTGATTTTCTCTCTATTTGAATTAGAATAAAAATCAATTAGGAGTGATAGGTAAGGCACTTCCAGAAAAAGTGACCAAATCAAAGTATGTCTCATCATAAGACAGAGATAGTAGTGCAAGGAAAGGATTAATTTCCACAGACATTTAATGAAAAGACCAGTTTACTCTTGTTTTGTTTGGAAGAGCTTTAAAGGAGTGGTGACACAAAGAATAATAATAATAAAAAAAAAAAGTCATAGAACTAGGTCCAAGAATGGGTCTACAATATGCGGTAACATTGTAAATATTCTCTGAAGTACTGTGAGCAGGATTACTCTGATGGATAGTGATTATCCAATGTTCACATAAGATCTTTTTCCCAGTTAATTATGCATCCCAGAACACACTTTTCATATAATAAAGGGTATATGTTGTTTCCATTCTGTTTTCTGTCAACATAAATCATATATCTGTATTTCATTTGTGACTGTTCATATATATTGCATACAGTTTGAGATGGATTATTAAAACATTCATGTACTTTGTATAATTTCTTTTGTACACAGCTGTGTGAGCTGCCAGCATTACCAAATCTTCAAGTGTTGTCTTTTTCCCACAGCCCAAGCTCTTTTTTAGCTTTATATATATATATTTCCTACAGAGAAACAAATGTTCTCATGTGCAGCCTAAATAAGCCTTTTAGCAGGCATAAGTTTTGCTTATTCGTGTCAAAGCAAAATTAGATATTAATCCAGTGCCAGAGTTTACAAGAAAGAAATTCAGACACCAGATTGCAAAGTGTTTTTTAGTACTCCTGCACTATTTTCATACAAAGATTGGTTTCTTAACACTCTGAAGGGAAAGAGCTATAGAATGCACTATGAAAATATAGAGAATATTTCTTCCCTGTTAATTTATTATGGTGAATTGACATAATGAAGGATGACAAATAGGTCTTTTCTTTTTCACCTGCACAGTGCTTCCCATTAAAATGTGAATATTTTCTGTGTGAGCATCTAGAGTAACACATTTAATTGCACAAAAGCCATGCGTCATATGTTGAGAATTTAATATGAAGAGCAACAGAAAATGTACTGTGGAATAAAGTGTTAAAGGAGCCTACATTTCAAAAGAAGCTTCTCTGGTGTTTGAAAACATTGAGAATTTTTTTTTTCTTCCAAAAGGTGGAAAAATTATATAAAGACATTGTCTTGAGCTTTTTTTTCTATCCCATAGAATTTAACTTTTTGCTGTCATTAAAATAAGAGATTGGTGTGCTGAAATAGCCATACCTAATATTTTCTAACAATAATATATTCTGTGTTATATAATAGTATATAATGATACTGTGTTGATAATATATCTAGACTGTTCATTGTTCTCAATTTGGATATAGAATATTCACACATATTTTTAAACACATAGTTAAATACATCAATTCAAGTCTTCACTGAATTTGATGAAAATAAAATGGACATGAATTTAGCTTTCCTTATTTTTATTTTTGTTAGAAGCTCACTATGAAACTTCATAATTTCCCGTGTTATTTGTTGTAAAGAAAAGTGACAGCCATTAGCATTGCTTGTTCAGTAAAAAAACAGGCTCATATTAATAAAGTATAGAAAAGGAAAGCACAGCTTTTCCATGCTATATGCAGTTACAGATATTTGATATCTATCTTTTATCAGTGAGCCAAGTAGAAATAAAGTGAAAATATAGGGAAGATTTCAATAGTTAAAGCACAGTTAGTAGTGTTACATATAACATTTTCTTATTCGATTTCATTAAGCACGGCACAATTTTTATTGTGGTTATGTCTAACTGGAAGTGAAAATTACCATACATAATGCAACAAAGCTTAACCTCTATGAACTTTGAAATAAATGCAGTATTAAAAAAAACCCACCAAATAAATTAAATGTCCTCCTCATCTTCTGTTTATATAATCTTTTTATATTCTGCATGATGGAATTTCAATATGTTTCAATTTTTTTCCTTGCTTTTCTTTATATGTCAAGGAATAAGAAAACAAAATTGGTTCTTGCATGGTTGGTTAGTTTTCTTCTTCACCTAAGCAAAGGTTTTTGTAAAGGGCACTGGGACTTCAGGAAACACACCTACCTGTGGCTTAGTGAGTTCCTGAGGAGCCACTGAGTCTACAATCCTCTTAGGCCATTTTGTTGCAGAGTGAAATTTTGGTAGGATGCATGGAGCATTGTTAATCTATTCTTTTTATGGAAAATTTTTGCCCCATATTCAGGAGTTTTTTATTCTTTTTTCAGGAGTTTATTTCTAGCTATTATATTTTGCTTCACTGATAAGGAAGGAGCAGCTGTAGTGCAGTGACAACATTACAAACATAAGAGCCCAACTTTCATTGCTGCCTTAATCTAAACAGATGTGTTCACAGGTCTTGCTAACAGCCTTGTTTGTATCTGAAAGCATTTTCTTTTCCATCATGTTTCTTCCCTCTGCTTTGTCTTGTTTAAAGACTCTCATAATTGTAAGGTTTATAGGGCACTACTACTTCACAGACTAGTTAGCTTAAATGAAACTGAAGCTAACATGACAACTTTTACAAACCAAGTGTCATTTAAATACTTTTTTTTACTCCCTGCATGCACAAGCTTACAGGGGATTTAAAGTACTACCTAGATGCCTATCTTGCAAGTACACAAACACCTGAAATGCTTTATTTTAGAGAATAAAATTGCCTCTTCTCAAAGAATCAAGCTGTTAGAAAGCTTTACTATCCATCAAGATCCACTGGCACAGAACTTTATCAGAGTGTGGAAGGTTTGGCTTAGCAAAAATAAAGCATTTTAATAGGTCTAGAGCCTTTGTTTTCTTCTGGCAGTTATTTCACTTTCTTTGCAGAAAGGAACTTTTTTTCTATTTTACTGTTCAGGCTCCTATACTTAAAGTGCTTTGTCATTCATGTCTTCTATAAGAACTGTGTTTTGAGTGCTGACCCTCTGTAGTTCATAAATCTTTTGGATTTATGTTATAACTTTATTTTAAGTCATCACACAAATTGGTATATTTTGGCTTAATGCAATTTAATAACACAAATCCTTTAGATCACTTGTTCTTATTAGCTTCTTTTGTGTGTCCACATCATCTTTTAGTGCCTACATTTAATGATTTTTACTGCATTTGAGTATATTAAAGTGAATGTACTACTACATAACAGCAAGAATATGTCTGAATGGCTTTAGCAATCTCTAAAATGCAGGGATCAGATTCATGCCATGAAACCAACAGACAGAATTTGAGGTCAAGCCAGTGTTTGAAGGTCAGAAAAATGGAGGTTACGAACACAAGGAGATTGGGATAACCCAGCCTACCCAGTTCTGTGGAGCCATACAGTCAGGGAGATGTGAGTGCTGAGGGAAGTAGTGAGTTATGGGTGGCTGTGAATGAAGACAGCTCATTTGAAAGGGTTCCTGATGACACCTAACCCTACCCTGAAGAGTAGGGTGCTCTTCACTGAATGGAAAAACCCTGTTGTTATGAGAGGGTTGTGTTTGTTGTCCCGTGCTTGTGAGGCTGAGAGGAAACCCTGCCAGCAGGGTAAGGGCTGAGGAGGTGAGCTGAGGCACTTGAGCAGCCAGATGTAAGGATGGTTTTACAGCCTGGCAAGGCACTGCTCAGCTGAGAGAGGCTGCCAGAGAGCACCTGGGAGCAAAATTCTGCATTTACGGTCCTTGTAACAGAAGGGTGGTTTTGTCCCCACCGTTTCTTGACAAGTTAACAACTAATACTGAATAGGCTTATTCTGTGTAATTAGCACAAGGAATGAAGGGTATTAATTCAGCAGTGTGTACTGCTACTGCGATGTATATGAAGCTCATGCAGAAGTGGTGGTGTGGAAAGCCATTGATACCCTTGAATACACAGCAGATACCAGACCCAACCTATCGATAAGGCCAGGTAGCTGCTGCTGCTAGATCAGACAAATCAGAGAGTTTTCTCTTGCAGCCTGAATTCAGTAAAATTTCAATGGTGTTTACTTTCATTCTAAATAATAGTATTTCTTCATGACTGTTAGAAACTGTCAATCTATTATGTTTATTTTGTGTCATATAGTGTCCTTTTATGTGTCTCTCAGTATGCATCTGTTGATTCCTTTAATATTTAGTACCATCATATGAAAGTATTTTAGTAACACAAAAATCAAGGCAAAAAGCGAGCTTTTGAAACATAGTGACAGGCACAATAAATTCTTATTTTTCATAATATGGCATGTATGTTTTCTTGAAATAATTATATATAGTTTTCATCAACAAAGTGATATGCTGCTTAAATAAGTCCACTCATGCTTATTGTAAATGGTATTTTTGTGGCTTACTTCCTTATGCTTTTGTCATTCTACACTTGATTTATAAAGAGATTCATGGAAAGTCATAATTATTATAAGAAGGCAGCAGGGAAAGTGTTCTTTCAGCATGTCTATAAATCTTTACTTATGCTGTACAGAGAACTCTGCTCTCTATGCCTGCTTTAACAGTGTACGAAGAGTATATCATAATGCCTTGAGTTGTCAGAGATTCAGGAATCTATATAATATGAGAACAAAAGTGGAGACAATCTCATTCTAATAGTCCTGGCAACAAAGTAAAGAAAGATACCAATTCAGCTGGCACGCTGACATGATAGCAAGAGTATGTTCTTTCACAGAGTTAAAACATGTGTGGGATTGGAAGGTGTGTGTGTGTGTGTGTATGTACATACAGACACATATGTGCACATATATACATATAGCTAGGAAGCAAGTAAATTTGAGATGTAGAAAAGGAGATGACTACCATAAACATGGTCTATTTTAAAGACAATATTTCTGGGAGAATGCAGAATATAAAATTTTCCCCTCACTGTGTGGTAAATCTCTGCTGTTCAGAAGAAGAAAACACTTTTCTTCCTGATGAAATCCACAGCAGATAGCACTTGGGCTATTGCTTTTCATTCTCCTAAACACACATTTTCAAAAGACAATTTTCCTTTTCTTTTTCTCTTCTACAAGGAACTACCCCTTTGTAAGGCTTGCAGCCTATAACAGAAAAGGTGTAGTTATGGTAGTTACATATGGACACAGATTTCTTGTGAAGATTAGTCAATCTCTTTCTTTGAAATTTGGAGAAATGCATAGAGAAATATTTGTCAGGATTTTTTTTTAGGTGCAGCTAATTCTGCTTTGGGTAGTAGTTATGCTAAATGGCTTGTTATAGTCCTTCCCCTTTTTTTAAAATCTCCCTATGAGATCATGCTGCTAAGCAAAAACAACTGAAAAGTGTTCATCAAAACCACTTTAAGAGCAATACAATATTTTATGTCTCTGTTTATGTAAAGTCACCTTATAGTCATTTGTAAAGAGTTTTTGAGAGTTGTTGTCTCAAGGACCTGTCTATAGTTTTAGTGTCTGCTCTGCAAGACAGGTGCATTACACAGTAAATACTGTATTCTGAGTGCATATTTTAGAATCACAGAATAGGGATAGGGTCGGAAGGGACCTTAAAGATTATCTAGCTCCAAGCCTCTTGCTGTGGGTGCTCACTAGATGAGATTGCTCCCCCTCCTCTGGGCCTTGAACCCTGCCAAAGATGGGGCATCCCCAGCTTCTCTAGCTGGGGCATCCCCAACCTGTTCCAGTGTCTCACCATGCTCACACTAAGGAACTTCCTCCCAACACCTGATCTAAACCTGCTCTCCTTCATTTTAAAATCATTTTCCCTTGTCCTTTTACTATCTGCCTGTATAAAAAATCCTTCTTCCTCCTTTTTACAGGCCACCTTAAGGTACTGGAGGTCTCCCCAGAGCCTTCTCTTCTCCTGAGCTGATCCACCCCAGCTCTCTCAGCCTTGCTTTACATGAGAGGTGCTCCAGCCCTCTCATCATTCACCTCTGGATTCTAACAGGTCCATTTCTTGTGCTAAGGACTCCAGAGCTGGATGCAGCATTCCAGGTGGGGTTTCACAAGGGCAGAGTAGGTGAGGAGAACCACGTCCCTCCACCTGCTGGCTACTCCTCTTTTGATGCAGTCCAGGATGTACTTCTGAACTGTGAGCCCACACTGTTGGCTCATGTCCAGCTTTTTATTCAGAACCCCGTGTCATATTAATGATACCGGTTGAGAATGAAATAGAAAGGACTTGAAATATATTATTTGTTGGATTCTGACATATAGCTATTTCATTTTCATACCTTATTTAAGAAAAAAACCAGGAGATTTAAATAATAATAAAATAAATTTACGAGATTTAAATAATAATAAAAATAATAAATAAATAAATATAATAATAATAAATAATAATAAAAAAGTCTAGAGAAAGCTGGGAACGCTAACAATTAGGATGGTCAGAAAAAACAGGTGGAGTGCCAATACACTTTTGATGAGCTCCAGTCTACAGCTTCCAGAAATGCAAAAAAAATTTGAATATCCTAGTGCTTATGTAAAGAAAGCTTAACCCATTGTTATTGCATATATTTAATATATAGCTCTCTATCTTTCTTTCCTTTATTTGTTTCCATTAGCAGTATGACTAAGAAAAACAAAGTTCTGTCACACTCCTGCATCATCTTTTTTTTTACTGTTTAAGTATGAAAAACATATGTAGCTTAAGGATGTATTCTTCCTGAGTGAAAAGTTTGCAATAAAATCTGTTTTTTTTACTCTGGGGTAAAATTTAAGAGTATTCTTTGTCAGTCTTTCAAAATGGTACTGCAACTGAAAAAACCCACCAACTTACATGTAGAAGATTTTATTCTTCATATTAAATCACTGAGTTTTTTTTATTTTTACCTTAATAAAATATAGCGAGTAATAATTTTGGTGAATATTTAACTTGGCAGTTTATAAAAATTTCTAATCTTTTGGTTATTGCAATACAATACATTTATAATATTTAGTACTACAGCATGAAATGTTCCTCTTTATAAACTGAATAATAGCCTTTCTTTATAAAAGGTCCACACACCAAAATTAAATTTTATAGCAGATTTTTAATTTAAAAAGTACTATTAATAATTTCCTTGTGCCAAGTATAAATATGCTGCATATAGTTTATGTACACTTAAATTCAGAAAATATTATGGCTATCAAAAATACTAAATATGTATCTAAAGGCATTGAATAAAAATAATTTCTTTTGCTATGTTTCCCCTTCTAATTTTTAGAAGCTTTTCAAAATCTCAGTAGAGAAAGACGCAGCTGTTACAGTCCTCCTTCATGACTGTGCAGCTTTGAAGCAGCACAGATGAGTTCTATCACATAAAATACCTTTGCCCAATTCATACCTAACCCAATTACTGCCAAGACAGGGAATTTGTGTCTAAAGACACTGTTTGACTGATAGAACAAGTAGAGAAAGAAAGCAGCACTTGGCATCAAAGTAGAGCAGAAACTTGTTTACTTAGGGCCTTTTTTATATGATAAGGCTTTCTTATCATTATTAATAGCTTTTGTTTCCAGCAATGTACAAGTAGAGGTGTTGGTGCCACTGATTTGAGAGACTAGAATTCCTGAGATCTAGCCAACCTGATTGCTATAATCTTGCGACAACTTGGTTTTGTAAGACTGTTGCTACTTATTCCTAGCCTAACGTGCATTCCTGGTGCTGTAATCCCTCTCCCATTATTGTCAATGACTTAGCTAGGCCTGGTCACTTCTGAGATCATGAAAATGTCCTGAGGTGTTAAGTAATTGTTGTGATTAGCAATGTTCTACAGAAATCTGGTAATTTTCCATGTTCCTTAAAGAAAGATCATGATGTGTTTCACTGTCTCAAAACATTTCCCATATCCAAATTAATTAGGTTCAGACATAAAGTTTGGGTTTTTTTTTCCTAAATGCCATCCTCACACAGAACACAGGAAATATGGATATCCCATAGCCCTAAGTCTGTGTATTGGTCCCAAACCTTAAAACTGCAATAACATCTTGTATCCATCTTGGCTCTGATGAAAACAGGTGGAATTAAATCTGTCCACAGAGGATTATGGTGTAGCTGCCATTCAGGTTGGGACACAGCCCTTCTCATACTACAGGTAGATGTGCCAAAGAAGTATTTGTGCCTTACAGTACCAAATCACTACTGAAACAGATCACTCACCAAAGTTAAAGGGAATTGCATTTTTTTTTCTGACGACTGCATACATAAAACATACACAGGACTAATATATTTCCACCTCCTCTCAATCCTAAATTCTCAGCTTTCAAAAAATTATCCAACTTTGCAATATATCTTCCTTAATATCTATCTAAATGATGTTTTTCTTAATTTAAAAAGTACAACCTAATTATATTTTGCATATATGGGTAGTTGAATACATAAACAGAAGAGAAAAACCTTGTATTCAACCATAACAGGCTTTCAAAGCCAACTCAAAGAAACAAACATCATATGTCATGATTTTTTCTTTTTTTTTAAATGACATGCCAAGCTGTTCAAGTTTGGCTTTCCATTCCTCTGGTGGTAAGATAGCTGCTAAGATCTCCAGCTCTCCCATATTAGTGGTTTAGACAAGATTACAGTGTGGTACATTCAAAATTGAATCGACAACCAGTTCAGAGAGAGGAAGAGGGGATTTCTAATATGAAAAATTGTCTGCTTCCTAAAATTTTACTAGTCATGTCATATTACATTAGACAGAGTAATAGAACATTAGCTGTGTAATGAGACATGACTGCTAAAATGTGAAGGAGAATGCACTTTCAGATTGGCTAGTCCTGTTGAAAGTGATAGCTTGCATCTAATCTGCAGTGCTTGTAGATATTATGCAAACCAGCTGTTTGTGAATTCTAGATAATTTGGAAATTGGAAGAAGTGTCAGATACATTATCAGCTTCTCAAAATATTTTTGTACCTTACTTTCTGTTTCTAGATAACAAAAGGGTTTTGAGAAATACAATTATAAGTCATCGTCATTTAACATTTGACAGTTTTCTTACATCCTTTGGGTCAGAACTTCAATTGAATAAATCATAAGGGGGTTTATTTTACTGATGTCAACAAAGCTTCAGACATTTGAACAACTTTAAATCTACTCTGTTTTAGAGGTGCAATGGCATAAAGTTTCACAGTACTTAGCAATGCAGCAGCTGGCAATCTTTCTCCAAAAGTATTTTTACCTTGTTATGAGATGATGTTTAATTGCAACTAAAATACTTCATTAAAAGACTTCAGAGAAATTTTATCAGGAAAGAGGAAGGTGGAGATTTTAATTTCAGATTATTTTGAGTAATGAACTGAATAAAAATCTGACTCTTGAACTTCAATGTGTGAGACATGCTAGCTATTGAGTTGCCAGATATTGAGGCATGCTAGATGTTCTCCTCTGTTCCATGACAAATAACAAAAGGTTTTCTTTCTTTTCCCTACTCAACCACTAGAAAACAAGAACTAATTTCAGACCACTGATGATTTTGTGTGCTATAATTCTGTGTTTCAGCCATATCACACAACAAGTCAAACCAGCTGTTTCAAAGTCTGAATATTTTTAATATTTTACCTTTGCAGTACTACTACTTACCACATAAATACTTTGACTCATGCAGGAAACCTTTAAAACTTGATCACATCCATATTTTTTTGTTTGGAAAGGGAGAACAAAATGGTTGGCAATGAACCCTTAAGAACTAGGCACTGGATTTGTCTTTTGGCTGTTTTGATTAATACTAACAAGATAAATAATGAAAATAACCCCAGCAATGGGAATACAGGATTCATTTGGTCAGAAGAAAGAACACTTTAAAATTGAAAGATTACATATATGGAAATGTACACCTAGAAAAACCAAGAGATGCAAACTTCTAATGCTACCAAATCAATCTGCTCATTATGCCCCTTACATTTAATCTTTAGAAAAGTAACTCTAATTTTAAATACTTCAGTTTATTCAGACTCTTGCCATTTTTTTAGGTAGTTGTGTTAGGCAAACCTAGCTTCCTCTGAAATCACTAGGAATAGTCAATCTCATAAACAGCAACTCAGAACAGGAAAAATAAAAACGGGAAAGAAAAAAAGATTGATTCTTGCAATGCTGATTGAAGATAAACATTTAGATGGAAAGTGGAGCTGGCTGAGTCTATGAACTGCTACGTATGTAGTTTTTGTGAAAGTTTCTCATTTATTATTACTGTGCAATTACAGTCTTGTATATCTATACCAACCATAATTTAGCACCAGTGTAGATGAATTGCCAATACTTGGCTTCCTCTGAGCAAAAAATACACAATTCCTGAGCTGAATTATGCTGTCAAGCAATGTAAAAATTTTAGTTGTTCTGTCTTTATTTGCATCTCAAGAATCACATTGCTAAATCTTCACAGAGTATCTTGAAAGAGAACCCCTTTATGACTATATTCTTCCTACATATACTTTTTATTTAAATTGAAGTTGTCTCAACTTACATTTTTAATAGCAATGAAATCCTTTGGGTTCTTATTAGATGGAATCTAAGCAAAAAATCCTCTCATCTGCTGTGTTGTACAGACCTTTGAAGGGTAAAGAAATCTCTTTTATATTTGCAGTTGTGGTTACAGATTGATATGCTTAAGTCTTTGCCAAAATGACAGTTTTATATGTGCAGTTGCAGTCACTCTCAAACCAGCAAGGAAATGAGAGGGGAAACTAATACATGCATTTTCCAGATCCTGGTTTACGTTTCTGCAAATAGAGACCTCTTAGAATTTGCATTTACAGAATGAATCTTTGTTCAAGTTCTGATCTGATACCTTTTTTGTTTGGTTGGTTGGTTTGTTTTGAGGGGTTTGCCTTGATCTTAGTAGAAGTCTTGCACTGCGAACAGATACAGAAGTAGGACTAACAACTGGGCCATGTTTAGGATCTAGGTAATGTACTTATAAAGAGAATTTTGGCTCCAAAAGTCTGCATGCTTGGCCTTAGCTTATCAAAGACTAGAAGAAAACTCATTATAGAATCTGTATGACTTATGATGCTGACCAGAAATAGGGTAACTGTACTGTCCAGAGTAAGTAAGATTAAGAGAGCTTTCATTTATAAAAAAAAAAAAAGAAGAAATATGAAGTAACTTGGGTTCAAATCAGTAAGAATCTTGAAGTTATTAACCTATGCAATTATAGTATCTCTTTTCCATCTAAAATCTCATTATAATGACGATGATGACTATTATTATTATTATTTACACAGTAGATGCACACACTTTTTAGTTGCAGGAGATTCTATTGTAGGATTACTATGAAATATGCAGTGATTTTTTGTGGGAGTGTAACATTTTACAAATCACCATGCAATACAGAGATACAGACTCTTTCTCACTGCTGGCAATAAAATAAAACAAAAACAAATAAAAAAAATCTGGTCTACATAATTGAAGTTCCTCTTCATTATTCTGACATTAGCTAGCCTCAGGCTTTAGAATCTGCTCAATTGTAATGAATCGTTAAGATTTTAGTTGGACCAAGGAGAAGATAGCACCTCATTGTACTTTGTTGTTAGCAAGATTTTAACAAAATAACATCTGCTCTCTTATATTGTGGATGATTTAATTTTTAAACACTTGTTCTCAACCTTTAATTTTCTGCAAAACAACCACATAAATAATTAATTCATCTATATTTCCTCAAGGCGAGTTAGACTTAAGGTCCTTCATAAATATTTAAGAATTCTATTGCAAAATAAACAAAAACTTCCACTTAACTTTTAATTGCAAGTCCCCAAAACCACCAGCAGCATCAGCAACAGTAAAGAGAAAGATTTTGGATAAAAACACTTTTTTGTGAAAGGATTCAGCCTTATATGTTTGTGGAAATTCAATGTGGTTTTGCACCAAGTTTGCAAAACATGTATTTCATTAGCAACAAAAGTCAGAAAACAACAACAAAAAAAAGACTTATGTTCAAATATAATCTAGTCTTGAACTGAAAATCTCTCTAGTGGTTCCCAGGAACACAGAGTGCAACAGCCATGTGTATATGCATTTTCCAGGAATACATCTGCCTATATTCATATCGAGCGTTATCCAGGCCCAAATCTGAGCTGCTGTTTAATTCTGGCCCTGGATCTGAGAAGTGAAGGCAGACTCAAGCTTCAGGGTTAGCCTAACGTAATTTCAGCTGCCAACTCCTCCCTTTTACCCAAAGGAATTGTGCTAATAACTATGGATCACTGCATTTGCTATTTCTCACCCTCTCCCCAGAACAGTTCTCAACTCTTAGAAAAACAGAGCTCTCTGAACCCTCTGAAGTGGTGCAGAGATCACAGCAAAATTAAGATCCAAGTTCCGTGAATGTACCAAATTTGCTTTTATATATATATATACATATATATATATATATATATATATACAATTTTATACACTATTTTCTTTTGACAAAAAAAGTGTTATTTTTCATAACATTTGTTGGGATTTTTACCCATATCATTCATGAGAAAAATACTATAAAACTGTATTTCAACATTTTCATGTTTCAGCATTGCTTTGAGATAAATCTATTATTTTGAAAATATTTATTAGTTCAATTTATATATATAGACATAAAAATTATCTTAAGAATTTTTTTTACCCCTTAAGATAAAACCAGTGAATTACTTAGTATCTCATTTCATGTAAAAAACAATTTTACAGAAATGTAAATATGTAAAAATTTCAGTCATTATTCCAAAGGAAGGAGAAGAAAAAGATTCTGTCATAAAATGCAAAACTAAAACGTCAGTGTTTTCAGATTTCCTCTAGAACTATAATACTCCTCTAAAAGATAAAACTTGATTAAAAATCCAAGTGTGTGTTTAAAAGTGGAGAAGTCTAAATATTTTGCATAATACAGAAGAGCTCAGCTCTGACCACGTTTACTGTTTCCCTTCTCTTGGCTGTGGTTCTACACAGATATGGACTCATGGATTCCAGCTGTGCTCTCACCTTTTCCAGTGCTGTCCAGAATTAATTCCAAGGAAGTAAACAAAATACAGGGATGTGAGAGTGGGGTAAGGGAGATTTAAAAGAGGCTCATGAAAGTATTCCTCCTGCCTTGCCATATGGATATTGATTTCTCCCCCTCAGGCTGAATATAATTGCCTGCTCTAATTTAGCATTGATCTACCCACCCAAGTTTCTTAAAGCACTGCACAGGCATCAATTAAATTGTTCCTAATACCACCTTTGTCAAGTAGGATAGCTATAATTATTCACACTTAGATGATGGTGAGGGGTAAAAAGTGATTCGTCCTGAGCTATTCAGTGAAACAAGCCAGGAATAAAGCATGAGACAATTATACACTGCCATGTGCCCATTATCAGATCATTCAGAGTTTTTCAAAAGGCAAAATATTTGCACATGTAATGACTTGAGATTCCAGTGAAACATAATTGGTTAGATAATGAGTGTACTATGACTGCTACTGATCATATTGGAAATGCCTCTTGCCTTGACTTCTCTCTTTTATGGGATTTTTCCACTGTCTTATTTTTTGTCTTTTTTGATTCCATCCAGGCTGCTTAAAATGTAAGAGGCTTTTATTTCCTATGGTACAGCTCTTGGCACTTGATTGTTGATTTGTTCTCTGATAAGAACTTTTATGTTTTATTACCTGCAAGAGATAACACCTCTTGCTGCTGATGATGACAAACATGGTTTTGCTGTTCTGCTTTTTAGTGTCATTTTATTTAGCAGTTCAAGAGAAATCAGCTAGGGTGCTGATGAGGAGAAACAAGTACAAAGTATTTCATATACACATCCGAGAGTTCAGAAAAATTAAAAGTTCTACTATATTTACTATGAAAGCCCAATGCTAAAGCAACACATGTGTTAGAGAATTATTTGAATCAGATAGCAGCAATAAACCAAAGTCATTCTGGATATCAGATTTAGTTTAGACAGCTTCCCTATGAAATATGTGACTTGTAGTCAATGAAGAGAAAACCACAAACAACCCCCCCACACCCAGCACACTATTACAAGGCTTTTAATCTGCACATGGGAAAACACTGACAGATTTGTTCAAACGTAAGTTGGACACAACCTTTACCCTTCTGATTCAAGCTTTATCTGAAAGAAAATCATATTGATATTGGAAAGCTCTACAACATGTACAAACTTTAATTATCAGCTAGGCTATGCTACCCAATGCTTTCGCAGAGAAACCACAGGAATGTCAATAACTCAGTACATATTATTTGACCTCATTTTGCTACACTGCTTGGCTTGAACAATGTAAGTCTGCATTTTTGGCCAAGAATTTCTGGCTTCAAAGAATCCCCTCTGGGTGGCACTTAGGGCCCTGGGTTAACTTTAATCATGTTCCTAATATGATCCAAGTTGCTTTAGGCTTCACTGTTAATATTCTAGAAAATTAGGGACATGGAACACAAATTCCTTAGGCTGTTTGTTCTGAAGCATACATTTTTCAGAATAGGAGATGCGAGAGATAGAGATGAACTCACTCTTGATTCCTGATGAAGTTATGGAAATTAGGCAGAGTTCTTTTGCTCTGACCCTTACAAATATGCAATATATGATAAAATAAAAGTGTGATGTTTGTGGATTTTAATTTTGTTCTATTTTTGTTTGTTGGTTTGATTTGGTTTAGATAGGACCTAGACCCATAATCTTCTTCCAACAGACTTTAGTTTGAGGACGTGTTTTCTCCTTTGTGAGGCCTTTTCCATGAAGGTAAGGATTTACAAATGATCAAGAGTTGCAGGCCTAGGTATTACTTTCTCCACTATATTCACAACTATGTGCACCTCTGTATGTCTCTTACATATATGATGATATATTCTACTGTAAGAAGTTTGAACTCCCTAATCTTTCCAAGTGGCGGGCCTTGGAGCAAACTATCCCACTTGCATACCATTAGTCTACATGTAGAGCCTAACAAAACTGCATTGTGGAGGAAATATTATTTTTATAAGCTTACCCATCTTACAACACAGTCAATCATGTCTGGAACTAAACAGAGAAAGTATAAGATTATCACAGTCTGTCAGTATTTACTGTATTTTGAGATCTCCTTGAAACACATCTGAGTCCCAAATTGCACAATTACCATGAAGCGAGAGGGAAGGGAAGGGAAGGGAAGGGAAGGGAAGGGAAGGGAAGGGAAGGGAAGGGGGAAGGGAAGGGAAGGGAAGGGAAGGGAAGGGAAGGGAAGGGAGGGAAGGGAAGGGAAGGGAAGGGAAGGGAAGGGAAGGGAAGGGAAGGGAAGGGAAGGGAAGGGAAGGGAAGGGAAGGGAAGGAAGGGAAGGGAAGGGAAGGGAAGGGAAGGGAAGGGAAGGGAAGGGGGAAGGGAAGGGAAGGGAAGGGAAGGGAAGGGAAGGGAAGGGAAGGGAAGGGAAGGGAAGGGAAGGGCTTTTCCATCATATGTTGACTTTCTTACCTTGACTGACATTGCCTTTTCCTTTCTCAGACCATGTAAGAGCTAGTATTGACCTTACACAGAAGTTGCTGTCCCACCTACCATGAAAGTCTAGGGAACAGGTTGACTCCAAACTAACTGGACTAGGTGAGTGAATATTGCATGTGAATTTGTTGTTTGGAAGTAGTACTTCTGTGTGGCAAGCACATTTCTCTCTCTCTCAGGATTTTTTATTGAGGTGCACAGAGAAAAATGAAAGAGAAAACAATTTCTATTTCTGCTCCTTGTTTTTCTCTTGTGGAATGTGTTTGGAGAATTGTTTACCCAGAGTGAGTGCTTGGTTGGATCATGGTGGATTGTTTGGGCCTGATGGCCAGTCAGATCCACCTGTGTCTGGACTCTGGTGAACAGGGTCACGCGTTGTGAGTTGGGACATATGATAGTTAGATAAAGTAGCATGTTGTATTTAGTATCCTCTTTTATATAGCATATTAATGTATTATAACATAATTATAATAAAGAAATCATTCAGCCTTCTGAAATGGAGTTAGACATCATCATTCTTCCCATTGGGCTCACTGACATCTACAACACTTCTGCTATCATTTTTCCCCCTCAAGTAAACAGTGAGGTTTGGGGATATATAATATCAGTATTCAAATAGTACATTTTGTTTGTATGCTATTTAAAAAGGGATTTGTGCCAATAAGGGCAATTAAGTAAGAAAATGAGATAATTGCTATTGTTAATTTTCCACTTGCAGAATGAATGGGGGAACTTAATGTATATCTATATCTATCCATACACCAAAGGGAAGAGCAAGTAACTAAAACCTTTGTAAAAATAGCATCAAAGAATGCTGTGCTTCATGGTGCTGTTCAGGAGGTAAGGCAGATAATAGCTTTCCCTGATAAAAGTTTCCCAGTCAAAGAAAACATTTAACACAGCAATAACTGAAGCCCATACTGTGCAACTTTAAGCATCACCTCAGCCATGGAACAGCTGGACATATTCATAGGGGTTTTTTGATAACCACAGGACATAATGTGTGCTCTGATCACTTACAAGAAATAGAAATGTTTTTCATATGCATGACCCACCATGCATTTTAACTGGGAGAAGAAAGGTACCTATCAAGATAACGCTGACAGGTGCCAGAGCAACTTGAACAGTACAAGATAGAAATTCTCAGCCAGAGGGTGGCAAGAGAAAATGAAGTAATGCTGACTGGTGTAAGCTGATATGTCTCCGGTTACATCATCCTGACTGTGTGAAATAGGACATTGGGAGAGGCTTGGATTGCAAATGTTGATAATTCTTATTTTCTCCCTATTGGAGTTCCTTTATTTTCCTTGCATTATTCCTTCACACTGAATACAATCGCACTTTGTTCAGGAACATTTGGGATAACTTTAAGGAACTGAGAACAGCAAGTTTTTTCTTATCTGCTCACAAAAGAACAATCATTAGATTCTGAATCATGTGTCTCCAACTAATCCGCCTAAAGGAAAAAGGTATTTTTCAGGCATCCTGAGTCATGGTTCCCTTTTATATAATTTTCTCTTTGTCACAATTTCTTTTACCTTCTCCATGACCTGGATAAGTTAAAAATAACTTACGGATGGTGTATTATCCTTAGTTTGTTAGCTGTTAAGCTTAAAATAAGTTCTCTCTATCTTACACTTTTTCACTACCAAACAAAATCAGAGCCCCAGTTAGACTTAGATCTGAGCTTTTATTACAATCTCATGGGAGGGTTGATTTGGTTTGGCATTTGTTTTTTGTTGTTGTCGTTCGTTTTTTTGTTTTTTGAGAGAAGCCAAGCATTTGATAGATGTAAAGAGATGGCTTTTCCTTAAGTTTTCCTTCTTCAGTCTTACTGCTGTGTAATGAAAGTGTTTCACTAAAGTTACTTGTAAATATCATCAGCAGTTTTTAGACTATTTCTGTAAATCAAAATAGTCAGAAACCCAACACCATCACCACCACCAATTCCTTTGCTAGCTATTTCAGATTTACAGTTCTTTTGTTTTGGCATGAGTTATAGCACCCCATAGACATGTGAGAAAACAGGTGAATTTGACCCCCTATATTTTTGCCTAAAATAACCAACTTCAGTACTATTTCAGAATTAGTAGAAAAAAAAAAAAAAAAAAAAAGTAGAGATGAGATTTCAAGTTGCTTTTAACTTCCTTTTAGCTTCATACACATATGTACATGCACATGTGAGCTGTTAATACACAGCCATCTCTTGACAGATATATATAATTGCTAGTGTTAATCGCCTCTCAACAAACTAAAATTGTTTAAAAATGCCTCTGTATGTTCTGATAATGCATGGTGTTTGTTCCATCATGTATTAAGTGTGAGTTAATCTCTCACACAACAATGCTTTACCAAGTCTCAAGGTTGGCTGTAGGACACACTGTTTTAGCTAATATCACTCAGGAGATCAGTTATTTCCCATTGTGATTCCCAATTGGCATCTTGCAGTGAGCTTGTTTACTGCTCCACAGAAGAATGGATTGTCTGTCGTTAAGTACAAAAAAGCTGCATGAAAATAGTGTTAAGTCTCTGGTTTAAGCTGACAAATTCTAGGGAAGTCTAAATTAAAGATGAAGTATCAGAACAGCACTTTTTTTTTGAAGCAATATTACCTTGGAATGGGAAAGGAAGGCAGCACAAGAAGTAGCTTTTTTCTGGCCATTACCATGTCAGTCTTTCACTTAAAATCAGAAAAGTAAGGATTTTTACATGATCCTTGTTTTTCCTTTTCAGACATGAACAAAGCAGTATAAGTGGGCCAGTACTTATAGGCCAGCTTTGATACAATTGTAATTTGAAATGATTGGGATATAAGGATAGTATTTCTAATGGAGGTGTTGACTGAGCAACTAGGCAGTACATTTATTATACTGACAAGATGATAAAATCAGTCAGGAGAAGAGTAAACCTACTTGACTTGAGGGGTATTGGATTAACTGATTTAAAAGGTCTGACATAAGTAATCCAAAAGTAGTATTAGAAATCTGGTATAATGAAACTTGTGCTTTCTTTGTGTCAACTGAATCCTTAAAGACAGGAAATGAGAAAAATAGTATTTAGATATAAAACTAAAAAGCAAGTATGCCAAAGCAAACACAAAGAAAGGTACATATTCTGGTTGGTGAGATAAGAGTAAATGGGTGGCAGGGGAAAAAGTGCTCTTCAAGAAGGGTGACCACAGAGCAGAAAACATCAAAAGAAGGTGGGCATGCTTGTGAAACAAAATAGGAAATAAGACTCCAAGAGGGAGTCTTAAGAGGAAGAACAAAGAAAAGTAGTGTTTGTTAGATAAATTACTTGTCTAGAAGAAGAAGTCACAAATAAAATTTTCTTTCAGGGCAGTATTATGCATTTTGTTACTACTATGCAGAGAAAATGTAAAATGATGAATAAATACAAGAAAATTCAGATCCCTCCAAGCTCCTGGGTACACAGCAGGGCTAGACTAACAAAATGATTGCTATCCCACCAGCTGTATGTCTTCCCAGTACTATTCCCAGGCATAGAGAAACCTGTATTTGTCAGAAGACAAACTCCTGAGCAGCCTGAATGGGGGAAAAAAGTAATAATTCATCCAAATTAAACAGAAGCAAAAAAGGAGTACCTTATTCTAAACTTAGCACACATGGGTGGAAAAAAGGAAACATTTGCAGAAATTATATTTCTACCAGTTACTATTCTAGGCTCTGATTAAATCACCTAGCACAGACCTCTTAGTCACTTAGACTTTTTTGTATGGGCAGCAGACAAAAAACCCAGCACCTCAAGGCCACTAGTGTTCTGATTTATCTGTAGAAATGTCTTTCTCTGTTGGCAACTATGGTCCTAAAATAGACATTATCAGTAATGTAAGGTGAAGGGATTTGAATCTGTGCTCTAAATTTAGCTAATTGTCCTTGCTCTTTGTCATCATGTTTATTCAATACTTCAGTGATAGTAAGATTTTTTTCTATGCAGTGACTTTTCTCAATAAAATCTATCTTTGTGAAGCTGCACAACTTCTGCACAGGTTCTGCACACAGTAGTTGCTATTTTTCAGCCAAGAAGTGGGTTGAAGCTACAGAGAACAAAGTTTCGCTTCTATTTTCTAAGCCCGAGGCTCTGGTCTGCAGTCGAAGCCAAACTCTCACTGCTTGACTTGTGCAGTGTTTAAATAAAAGTAATCTCACTGTTAAAGTCAAGCTCTCCATGCCACTGCAATGAAAATAACATACTGTGCCTGGGAAGTGCCTGTAGGGATGGAGCCATGCTGCTGGAAGCAGGTGTGTGCATACAAATGGCAAACAGGGAGAGAGGATCTCTCAGAAAGCACGGGACTTTCTGTAGTACCTGGAAATTATGTGGCTCAATAATTCGGTCTTTGTTGTGGGTGGCTGAAGGAACCCTCCACCTTCTGTACATAGATCCTAGGAAGCCACTTAGAGAATTTTCCTTCTTATTTTCCAGCTAATTTTGTGTAGGAAGGTTTGAAGCACAAATAAACTGCTGTCACTGAACTAATATGACCCAATTTCATATTTATTTATGAATAGGTATTGCATATTGCTGCTTGAAATGAAAAAAACCCATGTTAATAAGAATTTTAAGTATTTGAAGAGCACAGCTGTACATGTCTGTCAAAATATAAGAAAAGTAATTATAAGTACATGCCAGAAGCAGCTTAGTTAGCATTAAAAAAAAAAAAGAAAAAAGAAAACAGGGTCTCTGTGTCAATGCCCCAAGGGCATCAGTGGTGCACAGTATTTCTTACTAGCCTTACCTGGGACCCTCTGGGACCGTCTTCCACACTGTACACATGGGCCTGGGCACCTCATTTCTGCTCAGCCTGCAGTTGTTGCTGAGCTAAAATTTAGATTTGTCCGTGCCTTGTCCTCAGCTGATGGTGGCTGAAGTTCCTGTGCTGATTTGACCTTGGACCTGACTTGTCACCTCACTTTTGTCTCATTGCCACTGGACTGTTGATAGGATGCACTGCAGGGACAGCCCTGCCCTGCTGGCCCACTCTGCTTCTTCCAGGGTGATGCCTGTCAATGAGCTCAGTCTGTCCTGGAGTCCCCCTCAGATCCTGCTTATCCTCCTCCTTCACAGAGCAGCTCCTGCTGCTCCCTGACACCAACACTCCTTGAAAACTCCTTATTGCCATGAATGGTATTCAAGGCAATTCATAAGGATGAATATATGGATGTTATCTCACTAGAAGAGGAATGTAGAACCAAAAGTCCGTTCTTAAGCACTGTAATTGCTGAAGAAAACAGCAGTTGTTGATAGTGCTCATGATTTATCTGCACTTCTTTTATTTTGGACATATTTCTATAGAGCACCATGGGTTTTACCATAAAATTTATTTAAGTAGTTCCATTAAGAATATTTTATAAGCTTTATTTGCCATTTTAAAATTTTGTAGATTCATAATTCTCTTTATTGTTAGCAATGAAAAAAAACTTATTAAGCAAGATGCTATTTTCTGCTCATAGATATCTACTCTATGAGGAATGATTAGGAATATCAAACAAAAATGGTTTCAGGTCCCTTTTTAACTCTTTTCATCAAACAGGAGAAAGGGAATTATTTTGGCTTTCTAGTTCTTGCATTTCATTTGTCTTCTAGAACCATCTAATTTGAAAATCCAAACAATGTTTTTGCAAACATTTGATACTGATAGTCTTGTACTAGACCTTTTCTTGTCATAAGAGGTTTGTCAATGTCTGGTTGTAGCTGCCAGATTCTGAAGGCCACACTTAGTGAGTACCAGGCAGCCCTAAGTCTCAGATGTCCTTTACAGACTGGTGCTATGTAGCTGGTTGTCCCACTGTGAGAGGATGCTCTTGGAAGAATTAATACCTGGGGATCTGAGGAAGCTCAGATGTGTTGACTCTAACAATCTTCTGATGTAAGGATCCCTCAGGTTTGCCATCTATTTGAAGCAGAAGTCTGGCCAAAGTATCTAGATTTCTGCCTCTAAACAATTCCCTTGTCACCATTTATTTTAATTCTGCTTAGACTTCCACACCCCTGGAAAGTCCAGTGTTTTGATGCAGGTTTTCAAACATCAGTGGGGAGAACAAGTGCATCAATATACCTGGTTTCATGGCACAGATGATGCAGAAGAAATCTATCTAGCAACTATTACTGTCATTTATACAACCTTTAAAGGGGTTTTTAGTGGGTTCTTTTTTACTTAATAATCTTCCTGATAAAGTAAGAAATATATACTCTTTTTCTGAAGCTAGCAGCAGTGATGAAGACATAGTAACAGGAATTAAAAACCAACAAAATGGAGATGTGGTGGAAACCAGCTCTTGGCCTTTAATATGTGCACTTTGAAGTCAGATTGATATAATATTATGTTATTAATGTCCCAAAACTACAATTGCATTGTTAGTAACAGTCCCAATTGAAGGGACTAATGCAGTGCTATCTTAATTTTGAATCTTTGGGGATTAATGTTGTGATGGGAGAAATAATATAATATGTTTGCTCCTCTGTATTGTCTGGTAAACTTTGACTTTCAGCATTGTAATGCCGCCATTTCTGTTCATATTTAAATATCTATTGTCACCTTCTCTCAATATTTCTTTTAAGAAGTTTCTAGCTGGTTTATAATCTTACTTAACATGCACAGAGAACATCCTTCCAAGCACTGATTCTGCATTCCAAAATAAATGCAGGGATCCTTACACTTAGAGTTGGGTTTATAAAGTCTTAATTTTAGAAGTTTGAAGTTTTGGTGCACTGAAATATGCATCATTAAAGCTCTTACATGCAACATCTGCTTACATACTATAATGCCATCCTATTGTAAGTGAACATTTAATCCTAACTCATTATGCCTCTCCAAGCAAGCTGCAACCCTGAAACTTAGGAAGGAGATTTGCTTCTGTTCACAGAGATTGATGCAATCTGTAATTAGAACCCCATACTCTTCCCAGCTGCTGTTGTTGGCATAGTTGCATTTGAGAATGATGTAATATATCTTCTATTGCAGCACTTCCTACTCTTTTCAGTCAAATGTACAGGCTTACTAGCTTGGAACTCACGCGTGCCAGTCACTAGCCCTTATCTTCTATTTGACTTTGTGCAGAGTGAAAAGGAGCTGGTGTTAGGTTCTAGTGCCTTGCTAGCACCCTGTGCAGGAGTTCATTATTAAATGAAGGAGAGAGGCAGCTGAAGATCAGTAGAAAAAGCTTGAAATGGATTGCAGTACCATAAGATAGGATCATATTTGCATAGGTCTAAATCACATATCTAAAACTGAAGTATGTCACTATTAGTACAGAAGGAGGGGCTGCAGCTCTGGAAAGTAACAATTCTGAGAAGTCCTGTGTGGTAGTATATTAAAAGGGCAAAATTAATTTTAGATGTATAGATTAGGAAAGACTGACTCGTATTCAGGATACATTTAGGTAAATCTACATCTGAATGTGACTGTCAGCTGCAATCTGCTCTTTTACCATGATTTCTAAATCTATGTTAAAAACTGTGGAGGAAAAAGAATTAGATATTTTTTGTCTTCTACAGATATGTGATTCTAAACTAGAGAAACTAGTTCAAGGTAGCTTCTAATTAACTAGAATTGTCTGAGGATTAATGAAGACAGAGAAAGATGTTTTGTTTATTAAAAAGAGAACTGAAAAATTATGTGTTTTCATGAATAAGCTTCCAAGGCAGATAGTGGATGGTAAAAGGCTTAAACTTATCAATGATAAGAAAAAAAACAACCAGTTTCTAGAAACATAAATCAAGGAAATTTATGCTTGAAAAGCATAAATTTGTAAGTGTCATTTTCTCACAGATTTTAATCTCTGAAACAACACATGTATTGATGTGACTAGTCCTTCAACTTCTAAGGTTATAAAATCAAGGTTGGATGCCTTTTTAAAAGATAAGCTTTAGCCAAAACAGGTTAGTGAACACAGTGGAAAGTTAATTGGATGAAATGTAATATGAAGACATTCAGAGTAGAAGCTTTAATGATTCATTTTGGCCATAAAAGTCTGTGAAGCCAACTAAAATACTCCAGTTGACCTAAGTAGATTTTTTTTTCTGTAAGAATAATGAAGAGCATTAACCTTCTTAGGCCATGCACCAATTATTTAATTACTTTCCATTCTCAGTAAACTTTCCAGGAGAAACACATTCTTCCAGGATTAAACACATCTATTTTTTAGTGAAGAGATAAGAGACTTCACACAGAGGAATACAAGAGATATTGAGCTGTATATACACAAGTGAATTACAGCATCTGTATCCAATCAATGGACAATCTCTAGCATACATAGGAGGAAATGACTTGATAGCCTTCAAGTTAGTTACACAGTAAGTTAGAAACGAGTCTGAATTCTACTGGAAAAAGACATTGTGGTTCAGTATCTGTTAGCTAAACAGAGTAATTTACTTTAATTGCCAGACCAGCATATCTTCTTTAAACTTGTTTTGAAAGTAGCTCTGCATGATGACACAACTGTGAGGGAGGTATAATATTTTGTCTATCAAAAGAGCTGAGAAAGCAAAACCTTGAATATTTTCCTTGTCAGCTGATATGAGGAACATGAATTAATGAAATAAGTTTTGAGATTGTTTCAGTAAATGGCTTGCTAAAATAGGTTTCCTCCCATATACAATGTGAAAAACTGGAACAGAAGTAAGGTTCTGTAAAGCTTCTGTGAGGTTTGGGTAGTTTGGTTTTGGGTTTTTTTTGTTTCTTGTTGTTTAGGTTTTTGTTTTTTGGATTTTTTTTTTAACTAGATCCCATATCTGCATATAGAAGTTTCCATTTTTCTTACTGTTACTGCAGAATGTAGACCTGGAAATTATCCATACACCATTAGTTATAATGACATTTAAAAGAAACAAAGAGACAAAATGAGCTTCCAGTTCCTCTTCCTTTTCTTTTTTCTCTCTCTCCAAAAACACTCTTGTATAGTACTGCACTAAGGAGAATAAATTGGAGAGACTGTGTTCCCTGTTACATCCATATAGGCCCCATGCCATCTGTGAGATGGGTATCACAGAATTTATTTCCACATATCTTGCAATTAATATCAAGTGCTTCTTTAAACATGTGGTTCAAACTCTGTGGAGAATTCTATAATAAGATTTTAGTTTCCTGACAGCACTTCAAACTAAAATAGTTTCAAATATACAGTAAAAGGGAAAATAGTTGCTGTGGGATAAACTTAAGGGTCATTTTTTGAAAGGACACGTACAGATACAAGAGTAATGCTCTCTTTTGAGCTATGGGACATATTCTCCAGTCTGTGAGCCTGTATTTCCTGATAAAAGTAATCAGAGTAATGCATGCATGCTGAGTGGAGGCTAAATCCTTAATTGTCCTAATGATACTGTTTGTAGTGAGGTGTTTTCTGTGTTTTTTTCATTTTTGTTTTTGTGGGTTTTTTTTTCCTTTTAAAAGCCTAAGTGTTTCTTCCATTCTTACTGGATTTAGACAAATGTGTAAAAAGGAAGGGCAAAGATAGCCTATGGGACTTTCATTTACTGAAAAGGATGTTGCTAGCAAGAATCAAAAGAACAAGAATACAACCCAGATTCTTACTATGCATCAACAAAAGTTAATGCAAATATAAAAGCAGTCATTCTTCCCTTAATGTAGCAAACTTCAGAGGAAATTTGAAACAAGTGAATACAAATGTTTTATTATATGAATAATCTGTCATTTAATTACTTAAATAAATGCTTAACACAGCATCATTCCAAAATTCCTCCTACAATCTGCAGAAAAGAATCTATATGAAAATAAAAATATAATATAGCTAAACCCGCATTCTTTATATTGACCTATGAGCAACCTGAATAGGGATTTACCACAGCCTTTTTCCTGTAACTTGTCCTGACGCATGGAAGGTATTTTCCCTAAAGAAAAAGCCTGTAAGCATCTGTCATACTATCACCCTACTCATTCTCTGCAGTACTAATGGCAAGAAAGAGTGAAGTCAGAGCAGCTATGTGTACATGGAGCAGTCACACCCTGGGACCCTGTCTAGATCTATGTGCAAGCAAGGACCAAAAAGCATCATGGAGCTGGAACTGGTTTCTCACCAAGAGGCATTTCCAGCAGCTGCTTACTACCAAATAAATGGAACTTGGTGCACAGAATATCTATTTTGATTTGCATAGATAGCAGGACTGATTTACTAGGATGCTATTTCAGTTTTATGGTGATACAAGCAAGTGAATCACTGCATTTATCTCAGCAGTTTATTTTCTTTTGGTCGACAGAGGACAGATTGCATGATCCTATCTATATCTGTAAAGGATACAGATTATCTTCTTCCTCCTTTATAGATTATTTAAAAGCAATTAAAAATTTATTTAAAAACTGGTTGACCCAGTTGTACAAGACATCCAGATTTGTGAAAGGTCAATACAATACAGAAACTGTTGTGTTTGATCAAAAGCTCAGTCACTCTTTTTAATTTTCTGAGTTAGATTGTACCTTTCTTCAAGAATGGGCAGTTACAGTACATGTGTTACTCAAAACAACCACCGGGCACAATGCAGTGCTTGCATGCAGAGAGGTTAGGTTGCTATTGTCACCTCCTTTTTCCCCAACAAGTTCTTGAGACAGAGGGGCAGATCATAAACAGGATTTATCAGAGCAGCCATCTTTTATTAAGATTTTGTTATTAAAATAACTTGCTGTTGATATTGATACCAGATAGCTGTTTGCATGGCACATTTACTTCATCACATAGTTCATCACACAGTTTCATCACACAGTTCACAGTCACTCACGGTTACACAGTGGAAGCCACAATGAGGAGGCCAAATGAAAAGTGAGGCCAACAGAAGTGGAAGGTCACACTGAAGCACCAGTGGTCTCTTGGCACAAGCTCAGAAAGTCTCCTAAGGGGTGGTGAACATGTAATCCTGTTGACTTTGCCCATAGCAGCCACCACACTCTTCCATGTGGTCTGTCATCACAAAACCTGTTGTTCGTGTGTGCGTTGGCCTTCTACAAATTTGGCTAACCCTTGGTGTCCTGAATTTGTCAGGTCTCAGATTCATCAGGAGCACTAGACTCCAGAGTTTATATATGTCCTTTTAAACACCTCTTGCCCACTCCCTCCCTTCCTGCCCTCATGTCCTTTTATTTTAAGATTAATATGAAATAAAAGCAAAGTTCTATAATCATGGTATTCTTTTCCTTCTTGGAGAAAATCTCTTTTCCCTTCTCCTAGGAGTTATTTGTATTATGCCACCTCACAATTTTTACATTTCAGAAATTCCAGTATAGCAGGTGTATATGGAGTTAATATAATGTGATCTGGTAATTTGCAAGTATCATTTTATCACTGATAAAAATTGTCAAATTGTCAATTGTCAGCCTTTTTGCACTCAGGAATCATTGTAAAGTTTCTCCAGCTAGGGAACTATGAATGTCTCCTGCTTCCCTATTCTGCAAATTAGTGAACACTGTTTGTCTGTTTATAAATGTGAGAGAAAACAGAAACAGCCCAAAAAAAATTACACAACCAAAAAAAGGCCCATTGTTCTGAATCGTAAAACTGCCAAAAAGGTAAATTGCAGGTCTGAAAATGAATTTATTAAAAGAAGATGGAAGACCTGTTTTTTTCAAACCTTCCAATAGAGGCACTAAATCAAATCCCAAATCTTCAGTAGCAGATATTAGACGTCAACCTTACAGCTCCCACATTTATCTCCCCATCCTCTGGGTGTAGCTTGGTTCAGTGCTAGAAAGAATAGGGCTGCTATAATTAAGATGCAAAGACGCTGCCTCTGTGTTCTTCCTCACCCTGTAGTCCTTGAAGCCTAGGCATCTGAGACTTAAAATAAACTTCATGTGAATAAAAAATAATATTTATGAAAGTGAAAGCTGTTGACAATTTACAACTCATTCAGGAAATTAGAGCATTATGCTTTCACTGTTTCTCAAAAAAATCTTTATTAAGTTGTTCTTCTTAAAAAAATAATTTGATTAATCATTTCTTCTACTAGCTCTTATAGTATCCTTCTGAAAAGGATTTCTTTTAAAATTGAAACACAAAGCTTTCTGCTCTTCTGTTAGATACTGCTGTGGATATTTCTGAAAAGTTATTTATAAGCTGTAGATTCTCTTGCAAGTAAAAGGATTCAAAATGAAAAAAGATCAAAGCAAACAGCAAAGTTGACCTAAAAAGGTACAGTTCAGGCCTAAAACTTTGATTTGGTAGGTTGCACTTCACAAAGATTACAAACTGTTAAAACACAATTTGATTGCTCTTCAAAGGAAAAGAAATACTCTCAATGGAAAAGTCTTGAGAAAGGATGCAAGAAGTAGTTTACTGGGATGAGGCAGCAAAATTAAAGTTCCACCTATGGTATTCTGTCAAAACTAAGCAAACTAAGTGTCCCAGTGATTGTAAAGTCCTGGACAAATGAGATTGACTCTAACATCAAATGATTACATCTCTCCAAAAAGAGACAAAGCTTTACAGAATGTCTGTTAATGGTAATGCAAAGGAGCCATTTGGAGAGAGAGGCAGAAAATTTTCAGCAATCTGTACACTGCTGCAGAATAAAGAAATATTTCATAAATAGGTTGTATCTGAAAGTGCAACAGTTTTGTAAAAAACCTCAATATTTTTTCTGGGTATATGCTATGAGAATTAAAGATGGATGGCTTTTAGTTTATTTTGCTTTACTATTCTATCTTGATTCTACCTCCCAAATGGTGCATTCACAGTTAAATGATTCTTAGGTAACAGACCTGACAAGTTCCTGACCAAAAGATGTTTTGGATACATGGTTTCAAGGGACCCTGGAAAATTTGAAGAAATATCCATTGTAGGCTACTAAACAGACAAACTCTCTATGATTAAGGAAATGGCCTGAACTGTTGAAGTCTAGGGGATTATTTGGGAGAAACAATGGTGACTAGTTCTTAGTTCCCCTCTGCCCCTCTGGTTTGGGTTGCTGCTGGAGACAGCACACTCAGCTGGTGCTGCCAAAGCAAGACATTCGTAAGAAGATACTTTTGCTCCAGCAAAATACATGTTTGATTTATAAAATACTTGCAGTTGCTGCTGCATATTTCTTTTGTTGTATATTTCTCTCTGAATTGCCATTGTTATCTAGGAGAGTACCTTCCAGTGTAATTTTGATAGAAATTACCGTGTGGAAATTATAAATTAATATACTTTTCCTAGCAAAATGCAGCATCCTTAGACTAGTGGTCTTATTTTATTTTTTTTCTTTATGTAAATATATACAGAAAAATACATATTGAAACAGATTGAAGGAATGACTCCTTTAGGAGACTTAGTTGCTGTACACATTGTGTTTTAATGAACAGCTGTGCTCTTCCATCTCAATTAGTGTCCATAGCGCAAGTGGAACTGAAAACAGGAGAGAAGACAAAGGGCTGCATCAGCAGTATCAGGAAGTTCCTATATTTGAGTCAAAGAAAAAGGTCAATTTATCATTTTTATCAATTTCTGTGAGGAATGAGAGAGGAAGAAGATTGAGTGAAGTATGTGAAAAATAATTATAAAAGGAGGCTGAGTACTATCCTCTTGAACACAGAGTTCAAAGGAGAATATGAGAAGTGTAGTTAATACCTATAGAGAAATCGTGATTGGTGAGAGCTCATGGCACCCATAGAAGGATTGTTGATGTCAGCCTTGTGATGATTTCTGCTCAGAGTACAAAAGAAAAGGTCTGTGGTTTATAAAAGTCACCAAAATTATTTATAGTTTTTCACCTTACACTGTAATTTTCTGTTATTTGCTATGGATTGAGCTGAAGCATTTTCTGAGTGTTTTAAATGTGGTTTTATTTCTTTTACTGAATTCCCTTTTCTGTTTCTCCTGACGATCTTAACTTGTAATTTTTCTTATTCTTCTATACTGGAAATGATGTACCATTATCCAGTCAGTAAGTACTCTTCCCATACGGACTTGTTGAGTCTTACAGAATTTGCCTGACAACAGAGACTGGGACAGGTCCATGGGCTCAGGAGGGTCATCAGAGAGAGTTTTTGTGCACAGCTGCCCAAGAATATAGAGCTAAATTACCACCAGGGTAAGGGGCCATTGCAAGCAGCTGCAGATGTGCTCAGCCACTAATGCTGAGGTGGTAGCTAGGATGGGATTCTTATCACAGACAAGTCAGAAAGTACAGCATGGACATCTGCATAGACTCTGGGAGAGGGCAGCACAGTGGAGAGAGACAGGCATTTTTATTCCATGATTCATCTGACCAAATGTAGCTGTTTAGTTCAAAAGATAGGATTTTCAGCACAGAAATGCCTATTTTTTTGTGGGACTAAAAGCCCTTTTGTTCGGATGAATCCCATGCAGAGTGTCTGCAATGGCAGAGCATTGAAGGGTATCTTCACCCTGATTTGCTGCAGAGCTTCCTCTGAGCAGTAGCTGGTGCTTGGATTTTTGCAGAAAAAAGGAATAATCTTCAAGGGTTTCACTTGCTGGTTTTTTCCTACTAATATTCATTATATTTTCTTTCTGTCTGCTGTGAATGTATATCACGTGTCAGCCATCCTAAACTAAATCAGAGCTTAACCATTAATATATTTTAGCACTCATTCATTAATTTTTGCCCCTCAAAAACTTCTATAAAGCAAGTTACTCTGTTTCATGAGTTGAAACAAATTTGTGGGGGGTTTTGTCATTTGGCTGTTTTTTTCTGTATTTGAAGTCACTGAAATGCTGTAAAGCAATTTATATCTGCTCAAACATGTTTGCTGATGGAAAGTTCCTTATACACATTACTACACTGAAAATGGAGCAACCTCTGGAGAGTGTGATTTTTTCCAAAATACAGACAAAGTGTTAAACATACAATCCTACTCCAGTGTGATTAATTACATATCAAGTTGCACAAGACAGGTGTTTTGAACTTGCAAAAGTGTTCAAGTTCAAAGCACCTAGAGTGAATACACTCAGAAATATGTAGGAAAAACGAGTAAGCATCTCTTGAAATTTCATAGGTTGAAAAGATAAATGAAACTGTATAAATGTTCTTCCAAGAACTCACATTTTATTTGAAAAAAACAAGACAGAGGGAAACACTGTCTCCTTGTTTGTCCTTGTATTTTATATATGATGCTGCCTCACTGCGTGACCTGAAGGAGCTGTTGCAGTACAGAAGGAGCATCAACACAGCAAAGAATGCTTCATTTCTTTTCTAATACTAATTGACAATATGCTAATTTACATTGCTATACTCTACAATACCTCCCCTACTTGGTCTCTAATCCCTTCGTGTCAATAAGTATGAAAGGCCTGGTTCTAGCAGAAAAATAGGAGACTATTTGACCTGTTAACTTAGTAGAAAATACTACTCTAAAGGGAGAACTGAAATACACCTTTTATTCAAATAACCCTGCACTTGCTGTCATTAAATAGGAAAGATTTTTTTTTAAAAGAGGCATTCATTTTTTCACGCTTTTAAATATGTGGGAAATCTGATATTTTGAATGTTTATACTCATGTCAGCAGAGAATTAATTCTTTCTAAGTATCTGAAAAAAAGTCTAGGGTGAGGGTTCTTTTCAGCCATTTCCTTATAATTATATAATTCCCGTTTAGTGAAGAAAATCTGCTCCGTAATTTAGGATTATTTTTAGGTTACTCTAACTTACAATGTTGCACACATGGACAAGGATCAAATAGGTCATTGCACATGGCAATGCACATTCTACCTTTTCCAAACCCCATTTTGCTCCTATGCTTCTCCCCTCAAGAATACTTTTTAGAAAGGCTGAGGACTGGGAACTGAAGCAAGTGGGTCAGCTTTGTGCCACATCAGCAACATAAAAACTCTGGAATAAAAGCCAAAAGTTGTGCCCTGACTATCTAACTGGCATTCTCTACCAGGAAGATACTCATAATTTCAGGTAATTAAATGACTAGGAAGCTCATTTTGTGCTTGGCAGCCAAAATTAAACATGTCAAATGAACAAAGCCTGCATAAATTAGTGAAATACTAAGGGCTGCTATTAATTTCAATTGGTTAATTAGTTTTAGGGAATATTTTGATCAATTTTTGACTGCTGAAATGATGTTGTAAATGAAAAGCCAACATTTTCTCATTTTTTCTCTTGTTGGGACTGGAAGAGAGGTTAGTTTGTATTTTTCTATTGCAAAAATATAGCTACAGAATGTTGGGTTTGGGTATTTCTGCTTGTGACAAAATATCTATGACAAATTTTGAAAAAAAAATTAGAAAAAAGTAAGACTAATTGTTTGGTAATTACACATTCTCAGAAAATATTCATTCTTCAGCTAACATACTGCTTCAAAATGTGGATATATAATTCTTTTAGCCATTTTTAGAACATACTTTAGATAGCGATACCTGACTTAGCAAGCACTTTGGACTTCTGCATAATTCAGTGAAAGAAAATATTATTCTGTAAAAAGATTCTTCTATTCTTTAAGTTCATGAAATAAAGCTCTTCAGAAATTCAGTGTGTGCAGTGACCAGATCTGGTTTTAGAATGGTAAATTCAAAAGAAGTGTTATAGACTCCATAACATGTTTTGGCAGATAATCATTTTATTGTGTAATGAAAAATATCTTCTGAGAGGCTTTGAAAGTTAATATACATCAAATGGCTTACATATATATGAATATATTTATATGTAATAATATGCATTGGTCATAAATAAATTATTTCATACTTAGAACACTATTCATAATTTTGGCTCTTTATTTCTCAGAAATAATATTTTACTTCACAGTAATCCAAAGGGTTGGGTTCTAAGCACCCACTAATTTTCCATTTTGAAACTTTGCTGGAAGTAAACATGTACAAAATGGATTGCCAGAAAAATTAATTTTCATTCTTTGCATTTTTATTATTTGAAGTCTTATAGTAGAACTTAACAGTGAGGGAAATTGAGACTAGGAATTGCTACAGCTACCACTATTATAACTTCAGGTAAAGTAGTGCATTGCAGGAAAGCCCAGACTGGTTTTAAAGCATTTCTGAGATTGGATGGCCTGGATGTGCCTAGTATGCTAGAAATTTTTGGGGACTTGGTTTCTAAAGATGCAGCGAATTGATGAGAAAGAAAGTGAGCACAGTCTCTGTTTGCTTTTGAGTGCTACACCTGTTCTTCCAAACCTTTCATGTCAGTCGGCCTTTGATTACCATCCAGCAAGTCTGATGGCAGTGGCTTGCTTTTCAAACTTTATTCCTTTGAAGTGCTAGAGATGACTTTTCCACAGAACATGTAAGTAAAGAGCTTCTTGTGTACAGCTGTTGCACACAATTGCAAACAATCAAGGGAAATCTTGGCTCTTAAGGTTTATACCCTCTGATCTCGTAGGCCCTCGAATGTGTGTAACAAATAAATTTTTTTATTTGCACTGAACACAGTGGGTTACACACACATGTAAGAGCTTAACGGGTTTAGAACAGAGGGCTTTTAAATACACTCACCATCTGATTTCACACCTTCACAAATGTGCTTTGCTGAAAGCATGATGAAGTTCACATGAATCCCTTTGACACGGTGATGGAGAGAAGTTGAGCTTCACCCTGATATGGATGTGCACAGGCAAAAGATTTTTTTAAATCAACTCAGCTCAATGAATATACACTGCGTCCCCTGCAGAGCTGCCAAGGTCAGTAAGAGTGCTGGTAATCTGCTGTATAAATGCCAGATGCACAAGGTATAGTGCCTCCAGGCATTTTTAGTTCACATTGTTTATAATGGAAGTCAAACGCCAAGGTTCATTACAGTAAAAAGTTTAGTGTTTCTTCCTGTCTTGCTTTGACATAAATCCAAGTACAAATAAATAAATAATGGTCTAAAGGTTCAGGCAGCATCCTTTTCGAGGCTGGCACAACTCTCTAATAAAGTTTAAAGGAGTCACGTAGGTACTTTACATCATGGGGAATTTTTTAAACAGGTTACACAGCAGGATTTGCCTTTCTGTATGATCTCTTTAATTAAGAGGGAGCCTAAAAAAGGATTTTGCATCTTTACCTTTTCACTTTTTGTTTTTTATTTAGTTCCTCCCCTTCACATTTTGACCCATTAGCCAGCAAAGACAGAGATAGATTCAATGTATTTTGGTTTGTGGCATGACATTTCATGTGTGTCAGGTTTCCTTTATTTAGTAAGAAAGGAATGGGCATTTAATCTAGTGTGGAAACTCCTGGATTTTTGGGTGCCAATCTCAACTGCTGCAGAGATTTCTTCTTTGCAATCCCTTCTACAAACTTATTGAATGGGAGAGGCAAAATGTCTACTGGAAATATATTACATGAAATATCATTCACCTAATGACTAGAAACCTTCTTCTGATTTCCACACTAGAATTATTTATGGTCAGTTTGTATACATTGGATTTTGTGCCAATGCTGTCCTTTAGTATAAACAGATCCTATCATGCCCTGGTGTTTCCCTGTCTGTGTATTTATAGAAAGTAATTCAATATAATTCAGCTTCTGTTTTATTAGATTACCCCAAACAAATCCAGTTTTATTCTTCGTATAAGACTCATGGTTCTCTGATACTCCAAGAGCAGTTTTCTTCCCCTGTTCTTTTCCGAGTGATCCTAAATATTGCATAGTTCTCCAAAAGCAACCAGCAGTACCTTGTGTAAAGACACTCAGTTCCCATGGCCCCTTCTGGAAATGCCTTGCCTGATCAAGTATGAATTACCTTTGCCTTTTTAAGAACATCACTATGGTACATAGGCATTATTAGTAAACACAGATTCTCTTATTTTCTAATCTTTTGAGCTTATAACGTAAATTCTTAATGATAGCCCTTTAGTGTATGGCATTGCCCTTTGCTTGATTGAATTTTTATCTCATTACTATAATGCAATTCTCTAAGGTCATCAGGTCTTCCAAACTTCTTTTGTATTGGGGGTGTTTTCCCAATGTAATGACATCAGTAAATTCCATTAAAACAAGCTATCTTTTTACAACAAGGTCACTGAAAGAAGTGTTAGCTAGTTTCTGGAAATTATGTGTTACTGGTAGGCTTCCTTCAGTATCTTCAACTATTTTCTCCCTTTCTCTTACTCTCTCTCTAACTTATATTCTAGTTCTAAGCTTTTCCATGTTAATTAATTTGTTTTCCCAAAGCACCATATGAAATGCTTAAAAGAATATCTCAGAGAAATTCCTTGCATTTCCAAAGGTAAATAACCAAATCAGTTTTGGATAATCTGTTTCATAAGGTTCTGCCTTGTTTTGTGACATTTTATGCCCTTTATTATTTTGCAACCCCACTAAGAATTATTTTAAAACTTTTAATTCCATTCTTGCAACATAGTTGCATATTATTGGGAGCTCATGAGTAGGTCATTATTTGCCTGGAAGAAAAATATCCTCTCCACTACACTTCATAATTTTTACTCCATGCCCCAAAATGATTAATAAGTGAAACAGAATGCCTGGGAGTATGCATCTAGATGAAATTCCCAGTTTGTGGTTTAGTACTTCTCTCACAGCATGCAGCTGCAGCAACTCACAATAAACACTGGCAAAGGAAGTCGCTGGAAGATAACCAAGATTCTTAAATTGAACTTAAAATGAAAATAAGTAATATGGACTTCACTTTCTTAAATATTATTTGTAGATTCTAATTGCTAATATTTGTTTATATTTTCTTTAGTGGGTTTTCTACCATTCTTTTCTTTGAATTCACAAAGGAAAAACTAAAGGACAGTACATAATTAGGATCCAGATTAGCTTTCATTGCAATTCAGATAAAACATAAAAATTAATGGGGAAATAGGTTGAATTTGTGAAATGCATTTCTCAGCATCTCAATATTCTATAAAATATTGACTTTCTAATGAAAATAATGACGGGCTTTTCCTCTTTAGAGTAAATGTTTGCCTTTATTGCAGTTTGGGAAATCTGGAGCATACTGGTTATATGCTATGTTATTTTGGATTTTGATGTTGGTTTAGATGGCACATTAAATAAAATAAACTAAACAATGCAAAACAATTTCCTTATGCCTGATTAGGAAAAGGATGTGCATAGCCTCTTTCTACCTTGACAAGGAGAGAGAAGCAATGCCATAGGTTACAGTGGGAAATGTATCATTTAAATAAGGGTTGTGAATAAAAAAAAAAAAAGATTTTGACATATTAAAGGGAAATATCAGAGACTAGTAGGCCAGAGGAAAAAAAAATACAGCAAAGGCGCTAATATTTTTAGAGCTAATATTTCCATTTTTCAATAATTCAGGCATAGACTTTGCCATTTTGAACACTGTGAGCCCTACTGTTGGAGTTTATGAATTTTTCAATTATTTAATCATCCAACATATATAATTTTATATGATCTATAAATGAGCAGTACTTGATAGTCCCAGAGCACTGAAGAACTTCAGAAAAATAAGATTTGCATCCCCTCCTGATAAAATACTGTTATTTCTTTGGCTCGAGAGCTTCCTTGCTCATACTGCGAGATGGAAAAGCACAAATCACTTTACTGCAGTATTTTCTCCATGGCTGAGTTACAAATCTGATGTTTACCAAGTGTAGAATGGTCTGGTGGCAAAACAGAGAGTGGGAGTGAGGAAATTCATATTCTAATGCTGGCTGTGCCCCAGGCTTCTGTATGAATCCATGGGCAAGTAGTTTAACCTCTTTGATCCTCAATTTATTTTGCAGGAAACTGGGGGGGAAATGATACAGTCTGTCTCACAAAGGTGTCAGGAGGGTACCTTCTGGCACTTTTAGATGGAATTGAGTGCTCCAGAAAAGCAAATCTTATTACCTTTTAGCCCACTTCTATCTATCAGCCATCAGTGGAGATGGGATCAGAGGCCTTACCACTTGCCAGGGAAGGGGTATGAAAAACTCAGTTGAAGATTTACCTAAATGTTCAACATTAACTGTTAAAGTCTTCATTCATGAATTCCAAGCAGAATAATATTCCTTTGGTGTGGTAATTAATTTGTATGTTTAATTATGATACCTGCAATCACGCAAACTAAATTTTAAATGGGAAGTTAATTATTGCTACTCAGCCTCTCCTCTCTCACAATTGTCACTTGGAACATATTTTCTAGGCAAAACCCACACTTCAAATCACTTTAGATTTATAAACTAATGCCGATAATGGAAAGATAAACTTGGCATCTGGACATTTGAAACTGCCGGGTATATTGTATATATGACCACTGCTTCATTATGGTAACTGCAGGGGAAAAAAAAAGAGAAAACTTGAGATAGCCATTAAGAACTGCCAAAAGTCAGCACTAGGTTATTATTTTAATTACAAGGAGATGCTGATTTGCTTTGTAATTCCAAAGTGAAGTTTCTGTTGAATGTCCAATGTATGTTTGAAATTAGGCTTTCATGCCGGTTTTCAATAAAAATTGAGGCTGCTATTTGGAAGGCTGTGTAAGCATACTAAACAGAAAAAGAGAAAAGTAGAATTATGGCTTTTTGCCATAATTTTGGAAGACCCAGATCCATCTCTATGTCCAGGAAGCCATAAGATTAATACAACACAGGAAAGGGAGCATAAATCTCAAAATCAGTTATATCTATGGCATAACAGAAAAGTATCACAGATCTCTGTCATAACGGCAATGCATTAATGTAGTGGCTCTTGTAATAATACCTCAATTACTTGGAGGTACTTTTTCCTACCATGCTATAGAGGAATACCTCATGCTGTATATGTATACATTAGACAAATTTAAGGCTCCTGCCCCTCAAAAAACCTAAAAAAAGATGAATTTCCCATTCCCAAGCAGTGCCTCAGGTAAGTTGTCCATCTGGGACCTGACCAAGAAGCTCTTGGGTCTTGTTGAGCAGCGAGGCAAGAGAACATCCCAGAAGGTTATTACAGTAGCCCTTTGGTGATTACACTGAATGGGTTCTTTTCCAACACTTCCTTTTTCAGATCAAGGTAGGGATGTGACTTCAGCAATCCATGGAAGTGCTGAACTAAAAGAATATATGTATATTTTGAATGCACACTTTGTTTGCAGAAAAGGATTTTTACTACTGAGGTTTGGAAGGATGGTCTTATGACTGAAATTTCAAAGATAAATATCCAAGTCCTAGGTCTGAAGTTTCACAGCTTGTCCTTGAGCAAGTCATCTGATTTCTATGATTCAGATAGTCATTTGTTTTCTTTGTTCTGCCTGGAAAAGGATACTTATTCCTGTGTGTTTGTACAGTGCTTATCATACAGGATTCCCAGTCTTTCAAGAGGTCAATGAGGTATAAGTTATAGTTTGAATTTATGATATCTGGTTCTCTGCAATAATTGCCTGTACTTATGCCATGGTAAATGTAGGTAGTTTTCTTCTTCAGTCAGGAATAAGCTGTCTCACTTTTATTGCAGAGTGAGAGCAAGCACTCAGACTGTTGTTAGAGTATAGCAACAATTCTATAAATCTACATCCCACATTACCAAGTGAAAACTTATGCATGTAGCTGTCTTTCTGTGCAGGGATTTTTTGAACTCTGCTACAACCATAAATATAGATAACACAACTCTGAAATGATCAAATCTTAAACAACAGACTTTTAAATGTAAAATATAGAAGGTTAAGGATTTTTTTTTTTTTTTGATGCATGACATCTTAAGGTTGTCATCTTATTTGCCTAGGAAATTTGTAACAGACTTTTCCTCTTACTTTGACTGTTCTCTAAAGACTTGTGGTAATTTTTCTTCATTATCATCCTCCTCATCATCCTCCAAACTTCTGAATCACAAATACACCAGAAGGCGAAGATTGTAGGCAACCTATGTTTGCTCACAAGTAAAAGTTTGGTTATTGATGGTAGATAAAAGGAGTTAAATATTTTAAAAGTTAAGAACACTTAATGATAATTGAGGGTGAACTTTTAAGGAGTTTTATTGTAAGTATATTCGGAATTACATGTTTATATTTTTGATATTTCTACTATAGCTTTTGTGACTCAGGAATCAATGTTTCTTCCTTGTAACTAAGTTTTTTTTCATGTAGTTGCTTGAAGTGGTGGAACATTTATTAGCATAGTCCTTTCTGCCAGGAAATCATGGTCTGAAAAATTAAAATGATTCATAGAACATATAGATTTTTGATTGGTTTAACATCAATATTTATCATTTCAACAAAGTCAATTTTGTTGTGATGTGTAAAATACATTCTATTGAGTTAATCATTGCAATCACCATTTATTAAATTTATCTAATATTTTCAGTATGTACTATTTCATGCAAAATATAAGGAGTCTCTAGACTTACTGGCAAACCCAGAGACTGAAATTCCAGAATTTTCTTGATGAGAGAAGTTCCTGCTATTCATCTATCAATCTAAATTATCCACTGAATTATGAGTTATGCGATAATATCCCTGTAGTTTTCTATTGTATCTTGTTTTCCAGGCCCCAGACCTGATATGCAGAAAGTTCAAACCACAGAACTATAGGAATGGATCAAATGGAACAGAGCCTTGTTTTACAGAATCTTTAATCCTTTAATTCTTTACAGCCTTTTAATTTTCCTCTCCTGCTTTCCTCAGTTCAAGAATTAGTGTTTGTCCTTAGGCTGAGTTAAAAACTAATCTTCCTTCTCATCATAATGATAGAGAATGCTGAAAAAAGATTTATTGTCCATGTATCATGTCCATGTAGTAGGCAATATCCTTATTCAGTTTGCATTACACTTCATATCCATTTAACCTAATTTGTTCCTGGGTTTTGCTACCTTTATTTTTTTAGTCTTCAGACATTTGAAATCCCAAATAAATAAACACTGGTTTCTGTTACCAGCTGGGTGCTCTTCTACTGTGTCTGGCTTGTCACTTTCCTGATCAGACTATTTCTTTTAATCTCCATACTGACTGCTATTATGCTTTGTCACTCTTTCCATTCCTTTGGTCTCTGAATCTGCAATAGTTTCATCAATATAATTAATCAACTTGCATTTCTTTGCAACTTTACCTCAGGGACTTCACCTTGATTGCTGTGTTTGACAAAGTTCCCAAGATGGTTTTCCTTCTAACACAACCTCTGTTTTCCTTTTAAAATTAAAGGAAAACTGAAGAATGCACCCATGCCAATTGCTGCTTTAAAGTTCATACCATTTATTTTTCTAATAGGATCATTATTAAGAATTCCCTCCTCAATTTTCATTGCCCCTTAATGTTTCCTGTTATCCCAAATTAAAAGAGACAAGGGAAATTTGTTCCAAATGTGTTAGAAATCAGAACACCATGAAAAGCTCTGAGTAGTTCAAAGTCAAGAAAGGAAATTATATTTCCATGTAATTTTTAAATATTACAAACACATTGCATACAGCAACATCTTCCAAAGGTTGTTCAATTGAGTCTTTGGAAACAAGATACAGTGGCTGACTAAGATCTGATTCACCATTACTCCACAGCAATGGAAGCTGCTGAAGATAATCAGGGGTGTTATCAGCTCTGACTTTTATTGTTTCTGTGTAGCAAGCTAGGCAATAAAGAGAACTGTAAATGCAGGATTTATTCTTTGTGGGGGTATACCTCATGCTTGGAAGATTAATGAAGAATTCCTGCTTCACTGTTTACTAAAGATACCTCTATTCTATAGTATTTTAATTGTAAATCCCTTATTTGACATACTAACTAATAGCTCCTGCTGAATTAATAAAAGCGACATATTAACTTTAAATCCCAGATAAAGTAAAGATTGCTGTTTTAATATCCCATCCATATCCTTTATCTTTCTACAGGGGCTTTCAGGCCAGTAGTTTTAATAACATGCATGAATGAAGATGCTCTTTTTTAACACAAATGGTGGCAAAGAGTTTTTCCTTTATATTAGCAGGCAATCAATTCCAATAGCTTTTTAATGCTTTTTTAAAGAATCAATTTTAAAGCAGAAGCTCTTCAGGGGACCCTCTTAAACTTCTTCACAGCCAGTCTCCTAATCTTCTATTACAATACAATCTAAACCAGCTACAAAAATAATACAGATAATGTTTGCTGGGTAATGATTTCCAATTTCCCCATTCCATGTACCCTGTTATTAGGAGGATCATCTTCACTGTGTAAATTAATTTTCAATTCACTTCAGGGGAACATTACAGTGATTTATTCAGCACTGATGCTGAAGAAAATGTTGGGAGGTTTTTAGCAATCTGAAAACCAAAATCAATTTGTTTTTATTATTACCATGCTAAAAAATGTTAAGACAAAGGCTTCACAAGAATATTTTAGAGGTTAATGTACACCTTACAGAAGAAGTCAGTTTGATCCTAGGTGTAGTTACCTGACCAGAAAGGGCAAGACAAATGTCTAAGACTTGCTGGTTTCTCCCCAAGTTTCAACATTATGAAAGCACTGAGCATATTCTAGGGGTTTTCATGTAGATAGAAAACAAAACAGATCAACCTTTCTGTCACTAAAACTGTCTCTAGTCAGTGAAGAAAATTCTTACTCTAAGTCAGACAAGGAACAGATTGTTTCAAAGTCAACTGTGTTATTGGTAATGATACCCAGGATTTGGGAGAGTTCCAGGCTAGGAAGAAGGACTAGAAGAATTTTCACTTTCACAACTAAAGAATTTGTTGTCGAGCAAGCATCTATTAACTAGTGCTCAGGGGACTTACACCGAAATGCTCACTCACTGTAGTGCTCATACCAGGTAAAGCAGTGCCTGTAGGTGAATGCTTGGTTATTTTGATTTAGCTGTTGCATTTTTAAAAGTGAGATTTGTGTCCCTGGACATTCAATGAGCACAAAAGAAAAATCCGATCCACGTGAGAGTCTATTTGGAGAAAAGAGAGAGAAGTAGAGAATCTTTGGAGTAAATAACTCTGATTTGTTTAGATGCCAGTTAGCCAATCTTAGGCATGAATACTTCCCTCAAGTCACAGTAAAGAGGATCTGGAGTGATTATTTCAGACCAAGCTGCAGATTTTGATATAGAAGATATTTGCATTTTATTTACTGATGTGTTTTGCTGTGTTACCTATGATATTCCAACATTTTTCAATAGTTTAAAGATCAATGGAAATATTCTTTTTGTGTGAAATTCTTTGAGGGGGCAGTTGAAATGTCCCAAGTACATCAGCATCAAAATGGAAGAAATTTTTAAAATTAAAGCAAGTTTGTTGAAAAATTAAAGCCCCATCCACATAAAATTGAAGCTTGAGAAATTGGTTGAAGGCTTTAGGGATGAACACAAGAGAAAAAAACTCAATAATTTCTGAATTGCTGAACTGAAAATTACCAGTGTCTGTGGTGAAAATGGTAAGAAGAATACCTCAAACATAACCAATAGCATAAAATCCATTGGTCATAGTCCCAAAGGATTTTTTGGAACGATAATTGTGAGCTGTCACTACTGCAAGTGTTACCACATATAATGCAAAATAAAAAAAAATATTATTGAACTACAGATGCATAGTTTGAAACTGAAAACTGAAGGAAGCTTGATTTCACTGGGACTTGTGAAAGATTAGGACTAAAGCTGTGCAATTCCATTGCAGTAATGTCTTCTGGGCTTTTTCTTCCATATTGATACTATATTGGAAAACTGGAAAAGAATTGCCCTTTTTCTGTCATGTGCCTATAATCAGGCATTAAATATATCTCAGTTATCATGCTTCCAGCATGCTAGTAGCACAGTTGTCACATCGAGTTTTTAACAGTATGTTGGCAGGGAGCCGAACTGACAATATTTATTAAAAATAAAACAGTAAGGAAGAGCAAACACTCGTGACAAAATAGCAAGTGAAGGTACTCCTAGGACATATATCTAGGTTGCCGGATTTGAAAGAAACTGAAGACTTTTCTGAGTATATGATTTTGAAAATAAAATTAAAGAGAAAATAATGATAATTTTTTTCACTGTGAGCTATAGTCAAATGCCTCATACTAGAGGAATGATATAGCAGCCAGAGGCCCTGCAAGGCCTCCCTGGTGGTCACTTGCTTAAAATAAGAAATGCCTAGTCATGATGACTGAACCAAAAAAGCCCCCTCTTCTATATTCGGACCCTTGTTATCTCTTTGTAAGACCATAGGTCATATTCACCTCAACCCTTACAATTGGACCATTTCCAAAACCCCTGTACCCTAGATAAAACCCCATTTCTGCCCAGTACGGCAGAAGAACTGTCACTGGAACCCTTCGCAGGAGCTGCCAATAAAGACACCACTGTGGAACCTCATACAGCCTTCTTCTCTCCCTCTCCCTGTGTCTGCCTGGGGCGCTTAGCAAGCAAAGAGCTGAAATCACTGAAGAGCTGAATTCACCAAAGAGCTGACCTCACTTAAGAACTGAGCTGCTTGCTAAGATTGCCTGCGGCTGAGAGCTTGCCTGAGGGACCTGGACAGGTTGTGCTTACAGCCCAGTGCTATCCGGGACATCTACAGCAGCTGGGGTCGGATAGACCCCAGGAACCCCAGGCTGTAGTTGAGTGAGACTTGTCTTCAAAATATTTTGTCAACTTCAGTGAATTAACCTGGTAGTCTAAGTTTGTAATTAGAACATACTCAAAATGTTGTGGACCTGTACAGTTGATTATCTAGAATTCTTTATGAATATTTTATGTAGAGGATGTTAGGAAAGTACACATGAATAGAAAAAACATTGTGCGATATGTTCCTGAAATATGATTAAAGTTTTTGGCAATGAGCTATTTGTGGGCTTCTTATTGAAGAAACTGTATCTGATACACTTTGATAAAACTAAAAGCTTTCTGAGTCTGCATAAACTATTGTCAACAGCAACATCTCACTGCAAAGTCTCCTGTTTCAAACAAGATGATATTAAATGGTATTCGCTTTTTCTGTTTCAAACTTTTTCCCTAATGATCTTGTTCTATTCCTCCAAGTCATTTCAACACATATTTCAATGTGCAATGTGCATATTTCAATTTCTCTTTTCCTACTTTTCCGTACTTGTCATCATTTTATTCTCCCTCATATTTCTCCCTCAGATTGGATAGTACTGAGTCTTTATCTCTCATAATATGTAAGCTATTAAAAATATTTGATCATCTCTATTGCTCTTTTTGATATCATTTCTGCTAAAAACTTGATGCTAAGTAAAGGGAATCTTAGACAAAGAGAAATAAAGCAATTTACTTTAGATCTCATGAAACCCACATCAGTGCAAACCTCTGTTGGATTTTAAATTGTGTTTTTCTTACCTTACAGTTATTATCATTGTTTGTGTTTTTAATAGACAGTTTTATAGTACATGTTCCCACCTGTAATAGTAGCTTTGAAAAGAATGTTTCTTCTGTGCCTGTAAATTAAAGTAATGTATGAATTGAATTTCATTACTCTTACTTGTAAGTGTCAGTAATATGAGAAAATTAGAAGGAAATCCATTTTACCTGGATCTATCTAGGAATCCAGTCACTCTCATCAGTGCTAGGTGTCTACTGCTTTCTTTACAGTCAGTGGAGAGAAATAAGGGCATCTCTGGAGACCTATTCATCCCATTTTAAGAGAGATGTTTGTGTTATGTGGTCTGCATTGGTCTCCAGAGGATGGGAATAATTGCACTATGGAGGTCCCTCCCTTCTATTCCTCTAGGCTCTTTCAATCATGGATAGTAAGTAATAACTTTGATTAAAATGTGAACTTTCAGACAACTAATTAGATGAAATTGCTCCTATTCTCAGCATCTAGGTTTGTAGGGGAGAGACAAATACTGTGATTTGGTGTTTTCATGGACAGCAAGATGCAGTTAAGTAAAGGTACACAGGAAGAGTCTCCTTCTCAGTTCCCACACTTGCCTCAGAGGATAAGGGGAGCCTTCCCTCTCTGTGCAGTATGCTTCTCTTCCAGTGTGCAGTCAATCTTTACAGGCTGCTTTAGAAACATATTTTAGCAATACATTCAGATCAGATTGCTCCCCATCTCCTTGCAGGGCACAGGTTGCAGTGGTAAAGGAGGTCCTCTTGAACTGATAGAAAGGTTATTGGAACATGTCCTGCCTCACCAGATGCCACTGTTCCTTCTTGCAACTTCCTCTCTTTTTCTTTCATGTCAGCAAAACAAAGAAATAATTTTTAGCTAGGCTCAACCACAAATTGGCAAGGATAACATTCTTAAATATCACTGTGCTGTTATGATAAGCACAGCATATTCTAGGCAGGAAAACTGCAGATTATGGCAACATTCAATAAGTATGGATAGTATTAAAAGTTAGCATTTTCATGGGGTTTTTTTAACACCCAAAAAGCTAAAGCTATTAGCAAGCTTGTCAAAAAAAAAAAAAAAAAAAAAAAAAAAAGACAACTTATCAGGATTTCAAATAAAATAAATGAAAAATCCATTTTTGAATGCTTATCTCCCAGATGCTCAGTGCATCTTAAGCAGAAAATGATATATACTTGCTTCAGAAATATAGTTACCGTATTTGAACATCTGAGCTACATGAAAATACCACAAATATGTTTTCTTAAGTTTTCTTCTGTTTTTATTTGAGACTGTGAAGGTGTAAAAAGAAAAATATGTATTAAAAATCTGTCATGATATGTCCTCCTTTCCGAAAAAGAAATGTGACCCCTTCACTACTACAGTAAAGACCTGTCTTGTCATAATCAAAAAATATTCAGTCCATGCTCACTGCAAATAAGGAGATTTGTATAAAAGTTAGTAAAATATTTATCAAAGAATATTGAGAAAGAAGAATTGTCATTTTGAAATTCTTTTCTGAAGCTAACAGAAATCCTATTACAGATTAAATTCTTGAGTCCCTTAAATTTTTTTAGTTCTTCAATTATTGCCCCCAAAAAGGAGCAGGTTAAACAAAGAATTATTAACAGATAATTGCTCAGTAATGAAAGCTGAGCTAATACTAGTTATGAATAATATTTTTATGTATTTATAGTAGCTTGTGCATCAGTAGATACTGAAGCCTTTATCACATGTAGACTACTTTGTCTTGGTACACAAGACAGTGCCAGATGAGTCAAGATTGGCCCCTTCTGTATAATTCCCCCCCATACTTTTCTAAGATTTCTCTGGAGCTCAAGGGTCTGCAGGACCCTATTCACAGAATTGCATAAGTTTGGATGAACTCTGGGAAACCATCAAGTCTGATCTCCTGCTCAGTACAGGGTGAGCTTTGAAATTGCATGAGGCTGTTCAAGGCCTTGGCCAAGAATTTTAGGTATTTCCAAGGATGGAGATTCCCTGCCTCCTTATGCAGTATCTCCAGTTTTTGACCATTATCACTGTGAAGAACTTTATACTAGATTTACTACTAAATCTGAGCTCAGCTAAGTTCTGATGACCCAAAAACCCAGATGTGCTGTGTGGTACTAGGGGATCTTCAGGCCAAGAACTTCAGAAAGCACCAGAACAACTCTGTATTCCCTTTCCAGGTTACAGGGCACTAGGCCACCAGTCCTGAATCAAAATTCTAAAGGCCACTAAAACATAATTATTAAGTGAAGCACAAATTCCAGGCTAGCTTTGTTTCTCCTTTACCCACTTGGCAGAACCTGGATTATCTTCTGGAAGATACTAGGGCAGATGGACATTTCAAGAAGGATTGATAGCAGGTTCCTAGTTTTCCACTTTCCTTAAAGCATCTAAAGATATCCTTGAAAACTTCCACCTCTGCAAATTACTTTAGGGATCTTGCATCAAAGAAACACATCCAGCTGGGTACTACAGGGAATATTAATGGTATAAGGTAAGGAGTCTGTCAGCTTGAGGATGTATTAAGATATTAGACAGGTATGCTTCTAGGCCAGTTCTAGAGCAATGAGAGGAAATGGGATAAACCTAAAACTTCATGATGATTTAAGGGTTCATCCTAATTTTTTTTCTAAATATCATCCTATTTAAGAAATTATATTCAATTAATGAAAAATAAATGTAGATATAAAGGCACTGCAGATCCTAAAATCAATGAATTACCAATGAGACAAATAATAATTGCATTGCTTTTTGGTCACTAACCCGTCCATTGGGGTCTGCCTTCAGAAGCCATCATATGTGAGGCAAAAATGGCATCTATTAATCAAGAACAGGATATCAAGTTGTCCTCAAAGCAAGGTACATTTCAGTCAGAGGAAGAAGAGAAACACATAAGAAAGATGACGTGCAAAATTAAACACTGTATATCTAAAAATATATTTTCATTTATGTTCTGACTGATAGGGAAATCTGCTGTTGAGCTGGATTTCAGCTTTGTGTTTATTTTCTCACCCAGAACTGTTACTTGTTTTAATAACGCTTGTCTTTTTTTCACAGTAAAGACAACATGAGTTATATTTAACTTATAGCAAAACAATCCACAACAAAAAAAATCTATTTTAACAACATTGTAATATTTTTAATTCTTTCCTTGAAAATTTTGACATATCTCAGTAAAATAAACCCCTGTGAAGATTGTCTTTGTATTAAAGTTGTAACTGATTGAGTGCATTTGCAAATCATGCAAATCTGCATTATTTAAAAAAAATAAATATTCCAAAATAAATATGGTGTTCTTAATTACAAGTCTCAGCAAAATCCAACTACTTACTTAGTCTATCCTCATTAGAATTTTGCTAAATTAAAATGATAATACAGTCTGTAATTATGTTTCTTTTTTAATAAAAATTAGTAGGGTTTAGTTCTGGATTGAAAAAAAAAAAAACCAATAAAGCTATCTGTAAGCATAACTCGAAACGGCACCATTTTCATTAACACTCCCATCAAATAAGGTTGTTTTTCTTTTAGGAAATCAGTTTGGCACAGGTATCTTGGAAAAGACCTGGAAATCTAATTGAAAACAATAGATATGCTGACTTTATTTTCCTATCCTTTGTGCAATCTGAGAGCACAGTATGCCATGCCGAAGATGGTGGCCATGAATTCCAGTAAAGAAAATGTCAGGAACAGCGGCAGTGACATGTGTCCTCTCTACACTGGGCTTTTTATTTGTAATGAAATGCTTTTTACTCAAGAGCTTTTGCCAGTCCAATGTGTGGATTAATTTTTTTCTTCTTGTATCAGAATCGGTTCCAAATAAAAGTGGGCCTACATTTTTGCAGTGCTCAGTGAACTAAGAGATGTGCAACTGCTGTGCAAATAAATTAGATTTAATAATAGAAGCATATGTCCAGGGTCAACTGGAAGTTTTCTCCAGTTTGATGAGATCAAAATACTAAACATAACCATGTTTTTGTGCAAACTATGCACAACACAAGCATTTTGTCATTAAAATTACAGTTTGTTTTTGGCTCAAATTACTGCAATATCACAGCTGTGTTTTATGAGAACATGCATAAATTCTTTGCAATGATTTTGGGCTGGATTGACAAATGTCATATTTCCATTTATCTTTAGAATGATGCCATTACAGTTGATTGTTGATTTAAAATTTTGATCTGAATGAGATCAAAAGAAAAAAAAAAAAACAAGCAGAAAAAAAAAAAAGAGAAAAGTCACTCAAAATTAAAATGAAACACTATGAAGAACAGTTTTGGTTTATTAGTCTTGTGTCTTATAGCTTTTGTTTACCATGGACCTTATTCAGTTATGTCCTCTTTCCAAAAGTAATTTCTGATGCAGAGAAGATGGAAGCTATTCTGCAGCACAAAGACCATTAATTTAGTATACATGCATTGTAAGTAGATTGTCTTGCTTTTCCTCTGTTTATTACTATTTTCACTAACTTTTTTAGAAAAAAAAAACAACCAACAAACCAAAACCAAACTCGAAACCCTACACATAAGTCTTTGTGTTCTTGTATTGGAGATTTTGTGATAGTGTTTAGTGGCTAGAATATGGCACACTGAGAATGGTAGTGGTGAATTACTTTGACCTTTACAATGTTCTTAATTTTGGTTGGCTATTCATTTCACACATCAACATTTATAGCCACACTCATTTCTGGGGAAGGCAGAGCTAGGTACTAAAACAGAAAATGTCAAAAGCTCCTGTACTCCAAGGACATGTTAGACATTCAAATTCTCATACTTTATTATCATAGCAAAAGACTCCAACAAGAGGAGGAAATAACCTTACATTAATCTATACAAATGACAGACAGTAACAAAGAGGAGAAATGGCATAAGCCAGCCTATTACAATTCTAAAGTGTTCACTTTGTGGTTACCTTCAGATGCTGCTCATCCTTCCTCAGGTGAGTCATAAACAGTGGAATCACTGAGTGGGATTGCTGGTCTGTACATGCTCTGCTGGTTCTCCTGCAGTCAAACCTGGACACCACAGCATGGTCTCGTATAGGGGCTGCACCTGCTGCCTGCTGGTTACTCTGGCACTTCTGGGTCTGCTTTTCATTATAATCCATTTCAAATGCACTTTTTCATTCAATTGTCTAACCAATTCTAAGTTCTTGTTTCCTTAACTCCAGCCCTGTGTTTTAAAGCTCACTTGTTTTATTTTCTTCCTCTCCTCACTTACACGCACTAAAATACACTATTTGCACTTAAATGTACTAAAATTCTTGGGAAAAAATAGCTTCAATGATATAATGATTGTATCACAAATTAGAGGGCAAAAAAGTGATGCAGAAATAAAGAATGGCAGAAAACTTTTTGCAAGATTTGAATTATGCATTTGATTTTAATATACCAATCAGCTAAACATTTAGGAAGATAGTAACATTGAGATAGTAACACAAATAGTGATGTAGACAGCAAAAGCTCTTCCCACTTTCAAGAAGACACAGCAGAAAGTTTTTAAATTATGCTGGGTTTAAAAATCTTTTATACATCACAAGTGAAACATTTTTGTGCACCTCCATCCTTCTCCCCAGATGTAAAATACATGCACTGAACTGTAATGTAGCCAGCACAGAAAGACAAAGGTACAAAAATGTATCTAATCCAGCCAAAAAGGGAGTGCAGTTTGTCAATACCAGTTTGATCTAGTTAATTATTTATTTCCAATGGTCACCTTGTTTGAAAAAGTATTAAAGGGGAAATAAACCTCATTAATTTATCTCACTGCATCAGAGAATGCAAACTCTATATCAAGGTACTCAGTCTCTGTCAGACCAGCACATTATTTCCCAGTCATCTCAATATTATTCCTTGGAGATAAAACTGAATGAATATACTGACCCTGTTATGAATTCATAAGATTTTCACAAGACAAAACCCCTCAAACAGCAGTGAAAAATTGTCAGTAAACTCCCACCTCAAATAATGCAATCTGTATTGTCACAGTAAGTGTTACTACATCCAGTTATAAGTTAAAATGTCTTTTTAGTGCATTATACTGTATTTTGGGGAAAATGCTGTGGGTTCATCAATCTATGTTATACAGAAACACAAATACCCTTTGTACAGATACAGAGAGTATATATATAACTTCATGTAACCTTATGTGTGCAGTGACAAAATCCCAGAAGAGTTGAGGCTGGAAGGGACCTCTGGAGGCTATCTAGTTCAACCTTCTACTCAAGCAGGACTATTTCCAGTTGTTTGAATATTGCCAAAGGTGGTGATTCCACAACATCCCTGGGCAACCTGTATCAGGGTTTGGTCACCCTTTCTATAAAAAAGTGTATGTGCTTCTATAAAAAGTGTATTGTGCTCTTTGGCTCTAGTCTTGTAACTGGCACCACTGCAATGACCCTGTGCCATTGCACTGTGCCACTGCACTCTCTTTTTAAGTATTTATATACATTGACAAGATTTCCTGAGCTTTTTATTCTCCGGGATGAACAGTCCCAGCTTCCTTGCCTTTTGTCACATACAAGATACTCCAGTGCCTTCAGTACTTTGGCCCTTTGCTGGGGTGCCTCCAATATGCCCATGTCTCTCTTACAGTGAGGAGCCCAAAACTAGACCCAGCATCTTAGATATAACATTGCCAGTGCTGAGTGGAGGGGAAAGATCATGTCCTTTGACCTTCTGGCAATATTTTGCCTCATGTACCCCAGGGTAATATTGGTTTTTTTTCTGCAAAGGCCCTTGCTGTTTCATGTTCAATTTGATGGCCGCCAGGATCCCAGGTCCTTTTCTGCTAAGATCCTTTCCAGCTGGGTGTTCTTCAGCATATCTTTGTGAACAGGGCTGTTCATCCCTCAGTGTAGAATTATTCTCTTCCTCTTGTTGGACTTCCTGAGGTTCTTTACATCATCTGACTTCTTTATTATAGTAATTACACATACGAGTAACCAGAAAATTTGGCATGTAAATTTTCTATGAACTAGGTTACTAACTATTAGAACAATATCTATGAAAGTGATGTCAAAATGTGGTGAACATTTAATTGTCTAAATGGTATTTACTAGGTGCCTGCAGCCTGATCACCTTAGTTTATATTCTAACAACTTAATAAAACTAAGCAAAGTTAAATTGTTGTTCTCCTATAAAAAGCTGAGAGAGCCATTTTTTTGTTAGCAGAGGATCTGAACTAAATAAAGCTTGGCAAGTAGTATGGTAGGCAATGTGTTTCCCTTGAGTAAATGTTCAGAATTTTTTTTTTTTTTTAATTATTTCCTCGTGCATCAGTTTTACCTATCTAGATAACCACTGATTTGTGTAAAAGCAAGGATAACCACTGGGAAATCAAGGCTTATACACCATTCTGTTAGAGGAGGTTTTTCTTACTTGTTACAGGGAAGTCACTTGCATAAAAAAATAGTTTTGCTACGATTAAATATTCAATAAAGCCCTTTACAACAGTACAGCATTAGTCAAATAGTCATAACCCTGTCAAGTATTTACATTACACTTAGGAAAGTTTTTCTTTCATTCTGAATATTGTGTTAATTTCTTCTCTGGAACCATTGTCTGCACGGTCAAATAACTGCTGTGTTACATCCCAGGAGGAGAAGCGAGTCTTGAAAAATCCCAAGGGGAAGCGCGCTGCCTTTTGGCTGGGAAACCAGGGCTGCCGTGGGTGAGGGGCTTCAAGGCTGAGCTTCCGCATGGGTCTGCTGCTCTTCGTAGCTGAGCGCTGAGAGGAAACAAAGGGACGAAGGAGGCACACCTTCTCCTGCGTGGCTGGAGAACGTTTATTTCCCGCGTGGCCGCTGTGGTGGCTGGAGCAGCACCCCTAGCGCGCGTGTGGTCAAGATGGCACCAAGACAAAGGGAGCATGGGGTTAAATAGGGGGCAGGCAGACAGGGGCAGGAGCCCCCCTCGCCCAATGGGGACAAGCAACAGGGGAGTGACGTGGACCACAGCAGCCTATGGGAACATAACAGGGTAGGTACAGGGTTCCGGGACGAAAAGGATTGCAGGGATGGGGTGACTGTCACAGAACCTTCAGGAATGAACAGGGAGTGGCTACAAGACTGACATGGGAAAGCTCCTATGGCAGACAGCCTGGAGCGAACCACTGTGAGGGGAAAATGGCGGTACATAGAACCGAGTAACTAACATTTATTAAAACCGCTAACTGAACCAACCTGGAATGCAACAGGGAAGAGTGTTAGGATGTTCAAAATTTGTATGCCTTATTATTTTCTACAATTATCTCAGTGGATATTCTAGTATTGCAAGATTGTTTGTGGTATAGAATATGGTAAGTTGCTCAGTTCAGGTTGTCTTATTTAAACACAGGTCATATCTCCATTACATTACACCTCTCTCTAGTTCTGTAATGTAATGAGAAAATCTAGGGTAGAGAAAATCTTGAAGGGCCCAAATATTTTTACACTTTTATAGTCATGTTTCCTCTGAGAATCAGCTATAAGCATTTCTTATTGAACAAAAGTGTTCTCCTCAGATGGCAAAGATGCAGATATTCAAGTAATGAAATATATTTCACACTTACCAATAACTTTCCTAAATAGTAAAATAAGCAACTTTTTAAATTCCATCCTTGGATTAATATTGAAAGTAGAGAAGCAAGAATGAACATAGATTTGAAATGAGCTTCACATAGAAAGAAAAACAGACACCAGGCTTACAACAGGAAAACTATCAGATGGCCACTTCAGGAAGAGTGAACAGTATTGTTAAACTGTCAGGGAGTAAGACTGAGTCCTATGTGAAATCATGGTTCTAACTACAGAGGGCTTCTTGAAGTGTCTACTGTGTCACACTTCCTGTAATACTTCTTTCTTTCAGACTTCTTCATAGAGGGAATAAATTCTAATTCATTTCCTCAATAATTACCTGTAAGAATAATTATTTGAAAGAGTAGGTAAGTAGCTACAGTATTAATTTGGAAAACTCTCCTTTGTTAGAAGTTGTCTTCTAATGATTAAAAAAACTCTGTCCCTCTAATAACTTTCAGCTCTATTAAAGAATCTTTTTATTTGCTTGCATTCTGGAGAAGGACATTAATTCATAGTCTTTTTGTAAGCTCAGTTTCTCCACTGTAAATCTCCTCTGGGGCATATAGCAATAGAAAAAGAGCTGCAACAAGAGAGCTATTCTTTCATGATGTGTTCTGTGAAAAACCATGGACAAGAGTGAAGAATTTCCACATCCACAGAAAGAGAAGAAGGGTATTGAGAGAAAAGTGATACATCAAGATCTCCAAAGGTAAAACAAGGTGTTCAGTAGATGGTGTGGGGAAAAACAAGGTTTGTGTTTGCTGATTTGATTTATTTTTTTAAAAAAGAAAATGTACTAGTGAGTCACAGATTGTCTGTGACAAGGCCAATCTGAGGATGATTTTCGGTTACAAACAGTAATCTCCCAAACCCTTATCTCCTTGCATCTTTGAATGTATCTCCCTATATTTTTGTCTTTTTGAACTACAATCAAACAACCATTCTGCCTGCTTCTTTCCATCTCTTTCCATCCAGAAACCAGGACTTCAGCCATGAAGTTTCACATGCATGTGTCACAGCTTTCCTTGGGGCTCCTACTGCCAAGTCCCTAACCCAGAACTCACCCGTGTGCTGAGAGAAAAGAGACCACATTGAGTCATGGATACTGATATTACCACGTGACCCTGCACAGGTCAGTTTGTTCCAAGTCAGGGAAATGACTCCTATCCCTGCCTATTTCCTACGTGCTACCAGTCCTATCCTCTGAGATCCTGAACTTCTTTAGGAGCACAGTTCCCACAATCCAATGGGCAGCTTTCCCCCAAGGCAGGCATTAGTACTTAACAATGCAGGATAATCAGATATGAACAGTGAAGGGGAGGGAAAGAATTAAGGAACTAAAACTGGGGGACTGGAGACAAGTGGAAGGGAGCTTCTTACTTAAAACTGGGTAATTCAATCTTCCAGTAGTAGTTACCCTGAGAAAACACAGGTTTTGAAACAGCAATAGATTTAGAGCAGACATTCCTACTGGGATGGAAGCAAAGTCTAAAGATTCAAAGTCAAAGCAAGATATAATTTCTAATTCACTGTAAAGTTTACTTTTGGCCATTTTCACAATTCCTGTGTCCTGAATCAAGCTTTTTTTTTTTTTTTTTTTTTTTTTTTTTTTTTTTTTTTTTACTACTGAAATTTGTCAGTAAAGCTAAAGATCATGATTTAAGAGCCATAAGTTACTCATCTGATCAGTCCTCTAAGAATATCAGGACCCAAGGTAGAATTGTCTTTATGAGTAGGCATGTTTCTATTTAGTCTGAATCAGATTGGTTGACAGATTTTTTATTCTCTTTTCACTTCTTTATTCTTTACTTAATGATGAATTAAAGAAATTTTCAGATGTATTTAATATTCTTCTTTATATCACCAAAATATATTAACTCTTAAAAATTTGTTTTCATTTATGTCACCCTGATGTTTATTTCTTGCTTTATTTGACTTACCTAAATTTTGTATTTTAAATGACTGAATCAGCCTGATTTACTATTTCACCATCTGTATTTCATTTAATTTTTGATAGTTTTCCCCTCTTTGTTGTAAAATCAATAAATACAGGGACTTGCAGTAGATCAGGCTCAGGGATACCTTATATTTTCCCGAAGGAAGCCAACTACAAAATAAATTTTGAATCTCATGTTCTATTTATTGATATTTTTATTTTATATAAAAACACCATAGCAATCTTAAACATACCATGTTCTTTCTTGTTTAAAAGCCTTCATAAACTCCTTCTTGGACTGTAATACAGCTGTTATGCAGCTGAACTACAGACTTAACTGTAGGGAGTGTTGTAGTCAATTTGGTGTACAGTATAACACAATTGAATTCAATATTGTTTTTCCTCAACCAAAACAATTTTCATCCTTTAATTCAGGGATGATCAGACTTGTTTAACTAACAGCATTAGGTGTGGACACGGACTAGTCCTCATTTTCTCCCTGAGTGAGCTCACTGAAACTTGTCTTGATGCACAGGAGGTCTGAGTAAAATAGCCCTCCTTTGGTGCATCCCCTGGTGTTAACACTGATGTGTCCTGCAGTTTTTGCTGAGGTCTAGGAATTAAGAGAGGATAACTGCTGAAATTGTGGCCAGTGAGCCTTGGAACAAGACTTCCCACCAGCATGTGACCCATCACCTGTCAGGGCTAATGGTCTCTTGTTTCCCTTGGCTTGTGGAAGCAGATATCTCAAACAAGAATTGCCCTGTCAATGTGAACAAGTACACACACTTTCGTCAGAGAAACTTGGAAAATAATAAAAAACTTCATACAGGAAAGTATCAAAGTACTTCTTCCTGTAGAAGCAAGAGTATTTTCCCTTCCTTCGATCCACTAAATTGTTGGGACTCAGGTGATGGGAATGGGAATAGAAATGTTGTATTATGGTGGCCTTTTACAACAACTAAAAATTACTTTAAAAATCAACTGTCATTTCACTTTTCTGGAGCTAAACTAGGCTTCTCCATTCAGTAAAAGGATCTAAGTCCCAGAGTGATTACCTTGTCACACTAGTCTACTTCCTCTTCACTCCCTGCAATGGAGGAAAGAATAACATAGTCCTATATTTGGCAGAGAAAGAATGTCCCCATCCACAGTTCAGTTCTTCGGAAACCTGAGACTTCCAACCAAAAAGCCTCTGGAGATCCCTGAGACCAAGTATAGGAATGTTGTTCCTAAAAGAACCTTGTGGTTTAAAAAAGAAACTGAATTCCCTCTAGGCACTGAAGGGAGTAACTGGAACAGCCCCTAGGGTTATCTTAATATCGAAAACTAACACCTCCAACAAAAATCTTGATATTGAACAGGCAAGTTTCTGTCACAAAGATGGATATTAGAGATTCTGCACCTAAAATAAAATCAATGGCACCCAAAGCGCAAATCTTCTAGGAACTGACAAAAAATGAGAAAGGTAGAAGCACTTGATAAACTAACTGAAGCTCAAAACAGCTTAAGGAAACTCAGATGTACTAAGGAAGTGATGCTTCCCTCACCTGTACAGGCAGCATGGGTCCAGGGTCTATTTCTCAGAGCTCTGCTGAAACTGATAAAGGAAAAAAAAATGTGTACAAACCATAGAGAAAACTGAAAAACCCCTAAAAGAGCCACAGCTTCATGAGAATTAAAGAAAAAAGAGATCTAATCCAAAGGTAGAAATCATCTGCATTAAGCAATTAGACCAGATGGAAATACAAATATTATTTCTTCTTAAAAAGCAGTATGTGGATAGTAGCAGGAAAATCCCAATTTAATTCTAAAGGGAATCTCAAAATAAGTAAATAATTCTCAGAAAGTGAATACATGAGATTTAAAAAACCCCAAAACACATCACAACAAAGGGAAAATAACTAATTTTTGATATGAAATCACTTAGCATTTCCTTAAAGAAATATTACCTACCTCCACAGCTGTGAGAACACAGATGATCCTTTAATGAGAGTCATTAGGATGTGAAACATTGTATTGTAAATGCAAGGACTAGTTATTTTTCAAGATTTTCCTCCATCACATTAAAAAGCAGTCAATGAAATACTCAGTTCATTTAATAAAATCCATTGCTGGTGTTCCCATACAGGTGATATGATAAAACGCGTAGCCTTATAATAAAGCTATAGCCTTGTGATACAAAGAAAACTATAACACACAACTTTGTTCATAGGTAAAAATTCATGATAGCCTGAAATTACACTTTGAGATAAAAGGTCCTAAAGAGATAAATTAACTCAGAATAGGACCTGTCCTGACTTGGTAATAGGTCGTATTTCAGAAGCTTCACAACCTGAAAACTCTAAATGGTATCTTCTGCAAGGAGCAAAAGGCACAGGTAGCAATGAGGACTAGCATCCAAATATAAAGGAGAAAAGATAATTAAAGGGAAACATTAAAGGTCTTCTATAATACTTAAAATTCTAAAACTTTTTTTAAAAATATTTTTAAATATCAAGCAGTACCAGTACATGAGTCTATAATAGCAGTTTCAGGTAGAGTAAGTAAAAAAGCAGTACAAGGCTTTAACACACCTGACAACAAGGCAGATTCAGACTCAAGAGGTAGCTGTGGGTAATGTTACTTAGTAGTATAATAGGAAGGGATGTACCAAGATAGCTTTTCTTTTCCTTATTCATTAACCCACAGTGTTTATTTCCTGCTAAGATATGATTAAATACCTAAGGGAGAAATTGATTCCTATTTTCGAGTGGTGTTTAAATAGATCATGTATAAAAATATTTACTGTCTTCATTACAGTACAAAAAACTAGTTGGCTTATTTAAATCTAAGGATAATGATGATATTTCAAAAAGATGTTCACAAATGCAACTATTTAATTTGATAATTAAAAAAAAAACTCCAAATCTTTGGAAAATTAAAATTCCACGAAGGGTGATTAGTAGGAAAGGATAGTGAGCATACTATCTGATACCTATTTTTCACTGATGAAGGAGCACGTAAGAAAATGAAATTAAAAAGGAATGCTCAGCTAGTATACACTAAAAATATGGTTGGTCTGAATGTGAGAATGCTGTAATCAGGTTAGCAGTAAGGGGAAAAACAAGCAGGGAACACAAAACATTCATGATAAGGAAGCATTACAGTATCTGAGCAAACAAATTCTGAGATTAATGACAGCCTATACTCCTGTATTTCAGTGTATCAGTTCAAGCAACAAGGGCTCATTTTAAGAAAGACTGTCAAAAATTCATTTTAAACAAAAACATTTTCACAAGAAAATAAAAGATATAGGACATAATGCTTGGCATAAGAAGAAACTTTGTGTGTTGCAAATTTAAAAAAAAGTATCTAAAAAAGAGTTCAATTCTCTTGTTTCCTATAGTTTGTATTTGAGAAAAAAACAAACCTACACTCTTAAAAGAAAATGACATTAAAATTTATATAGATGAATGCAGAGGTAATAAAAAAGAATCATTATCTTGTGAAAAATGCAGAGATTTACATTTGAAGACATAATTTTTGCTGATGAGATATATTTGACTATTAAAAGAGGCTTATACACATTGCTGACAATAGAAGATGGCATAAAATTTGCGATCAAAAATTTTACATCCTGTGAGTGAAAAATTAATCCTGTTTTAAAAGATTTCTCCTTATTTTCCTACCCTGCTGCTGCTGCTGCTGCAAAAAAAAGTTTTTGTGAAGCAATACGCATACTCTTTCAAGGCCATGAAAACGTTAATATCCATCGAAGAAAAAATTAATGCTCTTTTAAATGATACACAAATATTGAATAGACTACAATAAATTCTAACTCTTTGATGAACAATTATGTGACAAAGTCACATTTTCAAAGAACTTGATAGATAGCTTATAGAATATGTTTATACGCTTAAATGTTTCATTGTTTCAATGCATTTGGGGGTTTTTCTTCAGGATTTTTTCTGATTTGGAAGTCAAGGTGATGCAAAAATGCATATCTCCACCTTATTAGCAAAGGTGTACAATGCATCCCTCACAAAACTCAGAGAATGTGCATTGGGTAAACCAACAGTGTAAATCCATGAAATTTGTCAAATAATTCCATATACTTTAAAGGGGAAAATAACTGCACGCCCAAAACATAGGAGGAAAAACTTATTTTAAAACTGGTTTGATTTCTGGAATTTTAATGCACCAGGTAAGTCACCACATGATACTAGAATAGCAAAATTTAAAAATAATAGCGTATTAATGGGAAAAAAATTTGACTAAAAAAATTCTTACATGAGATGTTTTTTTTTTTAATTCTCATTCATATCTATAGGAGAAATTGCCTAAAGAACACAATTTACCATGGGCTAATATGTTATGAGGTGTAAGATCATGTGCACCAAGTGAGGCTTAAAAGGACCTTTGTGCAAATGGTTTGACATCTATTGTCTAGGCCGTCACTATATGTGTTATAAAATGGTTCCCAAAATTGCCCATTTGTTTAATAGTTTCCTAGAATCTTCTCAAATTCCAAAATCAATGAACAATTCACTGAAGTTGAAATCCAACAAAGACAAAATTGATTGCACCTCTCATGCATCTGTGTCTGTAATAAATACTAATGCCCAGCTATTTGCCAAAGGCTTGCTAATAGCTTCAACTCTCAGTTGCAACAATTAATTGAGACTCAAATAATTTATTCCAGGAAATCCTGAGTGAGGGATAATAATAAAATCATACAAAGATAGAGATATTGTCAGGGAAAATTTGAGAACTTCAGTGGCCTATCTATACACCTTTTTAATAAGCCATCTCAGGGACAATAATTCTAGTTGGACATGCAGCAGGAAGATATTGGCTGTTGAGAGCAGATCATATCAGACTGCCTCAAAATCTATGTGGAAATGAGTTCGATCCCTTCAGCATAAGCAGTAGCTTGGTACAATCTATTCTTCTGTTGGATAACAATATAGGCACATAATGAACTCTGAAGATAATTAGGCAGCAGAAAATATGTAACCTGGGATATTAAAAAAACTTTAAATGCAATTATTGTGCCAATATAATAGACGCTTATTTAAAGGTGATTAAAACATTGTATATTGAGGAATGTGAGAGTATAGAAGATGTTAATAGATTTTTTTTTTTAAAAGAAGTAATGAATTCTCACCATATTTTGCTGTTTCTGTTTAATGCAAAATTAATGTTTATTTCTCATGTTCCTCTTCAAAATAAGTTTGGATAGATGCAAATTAAGACAGGATAGCCACCTCATTTAGGATATAATAGGTGAAATATAAAAATTTATAGAAGCATAATTATGACATTGTGCCAGCCAAGACAATGACTGCCAAACCACTTAGGTAGAAAGTTTCTTAATCAGTCTTCTGAGATAATAAAAAAAGAGGGCAATTGCCTGCCCTCCTGAAAAGGGGGAGGAAAAGAACATCTGCTCTCCCTTACTAAATACATGAGACTCCTGCTATTCCTCTTAGAACAAGTATTTTGTATCTGGAGAGATATGTCTCTTTATTGCATTTGCTTCTGGAAAATTATTATTATTACTAGTAATAGTAGTAGTAGCAGTTGTAGTTGTAGTAGTCATACCATTACTATTACTACTACTAACAACAAGCAATTAATAAAATCAGAGAATGGGGGTTGGGTTGGGTTGAAAGGTACCTATAAAATCATTTATTTCTAGTCCCCTTGTCCATGGCAGGAACATCTCTCATTAGAACATGTTGTCCAGCACTCCATCCAGCCTGGCCTTGAGCCCTGCCAGGGATGGGACATATAGAACTCGTCTTGGCAACATGTTCCTGTGCTTCATCCCCTTAACATCTAATCTAAACCTACTATGTCTCAGTTTGAAGTCCTTCCCTCTTGTCCTATCACTACAGTTCCTCTGAGAAGTCCCTCTCCAGCTTCCTTGTAAGACCCCCTTCAGCTATTGGAAGGTTGCTATGAGGTTTCCATGCATTCTTCTCTTCTCCAAGCTAAACAGTCTCAACTTTTTCAACCTGTCAATATCATCATCATCATCATCATCATCATCATCATCATCATCACAACAACTGTGGATATTCTCAGCTCAGTCAGAGAGAAAGAGAAAGGTTTTCTAACCAGGTGAGAGCTTGGGAAACAGTTGGGAAAGAATGTAAATAATTCTCTAGTCTATCTTGTTATTCACATTGTTTATGGATATGCTCTGCCACTGTGCGTCATTCACTGCACACCAATGGTGTGACATGTTTTTACTCTACGACCAATGAAATTAGTCTTCTCGAAGTTCTCTATATATAGAGAGGTACATTTGAAATAAATCAGAACTCATTTTCTTAGCCTTCTGATATGGAGTTCTCTGTTCCCGTCCTGCTCAACAGCATCAAACAACAACAATAACAACAACATAATAACAACTTGGTTAGAAGCCTTTTAACTCTGTTCATGTGGGCCTATTTCTAGAACCCCAAATGAACACCCTTACCAGGCTACCCATTCTTTCAGATCCTCTCTTGCCCCAAAAAGTCTGTCAGAAGCTCTATCATTGATTTATTTTGTATTGGTTGATTTCACATCTTCTACTCGACCTTCCTACCTTCCCATGGACTCCAAAGAAGGTCAAACACAAAATACTGTACTTTATATATTTATATTAACTCTTGTAACATCCACTATTGGTCTTTTCTGAAAACCTAATCAAAAGCAGATAAACATTATAATAAAAACATATGGGTATTCTAAACTAATTATTGTAATGACTAATAAGAAAATATCTGTCAAATTTTCAAATTGTAAAGGTGAATGGGTCATTAAAGCTTTTTATCATCTGATTGTTTTAATATTGCTATCGGTATTGCTATCCTTATCTTCTATTAAGTGGAAAATTTGCTACATCTAAGGAAAATTATAAATAAAAGTCGATTTACCATAAAAACCCCTGTATTAACTACAAAAGTCTATACTTTGAAATACTTTCAAATTGTACTGTTTCTGAACTACAAGTCAAGAATAATTCTATTTATTTAAGTAGGTCTAGTACACTACTGCAAATACCACCAAAATCTTGTTCCTGATGATTGCATTTGTTTCAGTCATCAACTAGATGATTTTTAGATTCATCTCATTGATGAATCTTGATTTTTACAGGGCTAGAAGTTTTATGTAGATTGTTTTTTTATCAGTTAAATAAATAAAAAGTCCTCCTGCTTCAATACATCTAGTTTTAAAAGGTGTGATAAAATATAAATGTTCGTAATCTAGAATTAATTTTGAGTTCCTAAAATGTTAAAGCTTCCTAGAATTTGTATCCTTTTGGCTATTTTTCCCATACTTGGCATTGAAAAGTTTAATAGAGAAGAAAAACTTTGGGAAAGTATTATAGATTTTTATAGTTGATTTCTTCAAATAAAACCAGTCAGTTCAAAAAGAATATTGATTGCACGTGAGAGACCAAAACTTGATTCTGCTGTATTGTAAAACTGTTAGAGCAGATTTGATTTTATCATGCTTTAGTAAATACATCTTGGAGAAATGGTGGTTAGGTTCCTGATGTAGTTAGTGCCAATTGCTATTTCCAATGCCAAGAAGTCTGTGTAAAAGAAAGAAGGAAAATGTAAATGAAAGAGCCACCCTCCACCTTCCTCACCCCCCTAGCCTGATTTCAGTGCCAGTCCTTTTCCCTTTATTTGGTTGGAATAACAGCCATTCCTATCCATCATTTATCTCTCCACAGCTGACAGATGCTGTAGATGCTTGCGAGGTCTGGGAAGATGATGAATTTTCCAACTGTGTCAAAAAGAATTCAATGCAAACCTCAAGCAGTGAAGCACTTAGTAGATGCAAAAACAAAGGTTGCAAACGATTGATGTTCATGTAGATATTTACTCTTTGAAGTCTAGGTGACATAGCGAGCCAGACACACTGCTCACATGTGAAGACCCAAGTTCAGAGTGCACCGTTCTGGCCTGATGTGAAAATCAGAATGCTGACAAGAGAGTGCCTATGACCCCAGAATTTACATATAAAATATGTAACTGGGCTCAGCTAATCAACTGTACCTGTCATAACAACAGAAAGGGAACATATACATGCTGTCGGAGTGTCAGTTGAGCAACATAAATCTCCAGCTGTAGGAGGTATTTTCATTAAACAAACTAACTCACTCATCTGACATCACATAAACATACCCTCAGAAAGAAGTACAAAGAATTTTACTCAGATTCTGAGGAATTTACCTAAGCTCTGATAGTCGGTGTGACAATTAAGATGAACAGACGAAAAGGAACTGAGAGTTTGGAATTAGAGAATCCAAGCACTTACAGAAGGACAATTAAAGAGGATGGGATGGGGAGGGATGAGAAATGCACAACAGTGGTTAATTATGGAAAACAAGGCTTAAAATTTCATATTAAAATTTCTAAGAAAAATACAACAGCTTCTACAAATACTGATATCTTAAACCAGGAAATTCCTAGGTTTACCTAGATAATCTAAAGGCTGTCTATTCTAAAGCAACCTGTATCTAAGCAAGCAGAAGATTCACCATGGATATAAAAAATAAAAATAAAATTATATTAAAATTTTATTTTAGGACAATTTACATTACACAATGTGTAAGAAAAACAGACCTGAAAACACCTTACGATTAGATGCTAAATGTAGATGGGTTCTTAGAGAGGTCAAAGGAGGTTTATAGGTCAAGATTTTGAGAACATATCCATAAAACAGTGCATTGCTTACTGTGGCAGTTTATTATTCAGATATCACATATGCCTGCAGCTAAATTACAGCCAATCAAGAAAGACCTAATTTTGCAACAAAATCTATTTATAAGGAAGAAGACTGGGCATTCGAGAATGCCTACTCCTGATATACAGGATATTAGGTAAAAAATATTTTCCTACGTATCAATCTAGCTTCCTATTTTGAGACAGAGAGTACCAAAATAAAACTACTTTTTAGAAATTTCTGAGTTCATCAGAATCACCTTCAAAATTTAGGCAGCCTGGCAAGGAAGGAAAAAAAAATAGAAAAAGAGGAAAAAGAAGGAAAGACATGGATTCTGTCTAGAGAAGTTATAAGTAGAATTAGCATTTATTACTTCTCTTCCTCTCTACAACTAACCCCAATTCAACAGGCTTTCTAGAATGTACTAATGCAAACAAAAGTAGGAGACAATCTCAGAATCCCAGCATGGCTGGGGTCGGAAGGGACCTCTGGAGATTATCTAGTTCAATCCTCTGCTAAAGAAAATTCACCCAGATGGAGTTGCACAGGGTCACATTCAGGTGGTTTACAATATTTCCAGAAAAGGAGACCCCGTAATTTCTCTGGGCAGCCCGTTCCAGTGCTCTGTCCCCCTCAAAGCAAAGCAAAGAATTTTGTCCTCATATTCAGATGGAACTTCCTGTGTTTCAGTTTGTGTCCATTGACCCTGATCCTGTTGCTGTTCATTTTCAAAAGCAGTTCATTTTTTCACATTTGTCCCAGAAGTTGACAAAACCACAAACAAATATTTTTTTTCTTGATTCCATATCAACATGTGATGCTTTTAATGAGGGGAGCATACCAAGCCTTGTGTTTGTGTATTCATTGGACTGATAATTTCAACAAGTACCTTCATGAAAATCCTCATTCAGAAAGTTGAACTTTTAACTCACAGAGCGCATTAATCTCTGTAATGCTGTTGTAGTCTATTGACTTCTACTCTAGGTACAAATCTGGCTGCTTTGTATCATAATTAAATTTAATCTGGAGAGCTGGTGAGGAAAAAAAGGAAGAAAAGTATCCAGGGTAAAATAGATGCAAATAATCACAGTCAAAAATATGTTTTGTACAACAGCTTAGACAACAAAAAATTCCTTGGAGCCTGTCTGTGATTGCTTGCTGCTAATCACCATCAGTTTATGCTTGTTCTGTTCCCCTTTGAAAATCATGAAGTGCTGCAAATTAATTTCATATTATAAGTCTATGTCAGGATCATGCCTTTTTCCCCTGAGCTAAGATAATATTTGTTTTTTCTTTGACTCTTGAATAAAGTGCTCCAATATCATTATTTGTACAGAAAGCTTTGTATAAACCCAAGTTTTGTACTATGTGCTTTCTTGGTCCATTTTTGTTATCATTATCAAAGCAACAGTGCTATGGATTAGGACACTATCATGAAGCAAATGAATCTGTGCTCTAGTCTTTGAAAATCCAGGGCTTTTATATTCACTTTTGCCATTAAATTGAGAACCACTTTTAAAGAAAATAATCAGTTTGTGGAGTTTTGCTGATGATCTTGAAATGGAGTAGAAATCAGAGGCCACACTTAGATATTTGTGCAGCATGGTCTGTGTATTTGTGAGAAATAAAAAACAGCCCTGTGATTCTAGCACAAAGTCAGACCCAAGCACTCCAGGAATCCACCTTCTTAATGGAAATTTGCTTTCTATACTTATTGTCTATATCAAACTACTCCAGGCATATCCAACTCTTCTTTTTTTTTTCTTTTTGGAAATCTTTCCCTGAAAGATTTTCTTTTCCTCTTTTTCTTATTTCAACACACGAGTTCTATTTCCTGGTGCTTGCAGTCAAGCACAAGAGAAAGCCTAGTCAACTTCAGGGACCAGATTCTGCTCCTGCTTGCAATAATTCAAATTATTTTAGCAGCCAGCTGTATGAAGAGATATAACTGCTCTTTTTATGTTGATCCTGCAAAAAGATGTGGCCCATGGGGAGTGTTAAAGTGGGAAGAGACTGAGAGATTATGCTCCTTGCTTTCTGCTAGTAGTCCAACAGAAAATAAAATGCTGAGGAAACTCACTAACTTGCAAAGCAAATATTGAAGATGGTAAATGATCTTTAACCTGTATTCAACTTGGTTTTGCTGTGGCTTCAACAATTTTCATTCAACATTCTATATAGCAAGAAACAAAGTATTCCTGCCTTTTAATATCCTACTATGTAGCATAAACCTATGCTCATAAATAGTTAGCTCTACAAATTTACAGGAAAGCCTGTATACATATAAATGAGCCCTGAAATTCACTGACAGAATTACTAAAAGCAAACCAACCCCCGCCCCCCCCCAAGTTTTAAAAGAAAGAAGTTGCAAAGTTGTTTGTAAGATTTCAGCTGCATGGAAACCACAAATATAGATTTAATATGTCTCTCTGTGCTTACAGAGAAACTACTACACAATAAATACACCTCTGTTCATCCAAGATGCATTAAAAAAAAATTACTAAATCATATCTGCATTGAATAAGTCTTGTCACTGATTTAAACAGCATGGAGATTATGACAATTTTCAGTGATTTTGACCTGCAATTGACCACAGAAAAGAAACTATCTGATCTCACCATGTCTTTCAGAAACAAAAATGTTAGGTTTTTTAAAACCTGCATAAGTTTTTCTATCAGAATACTGTATCTCAGAATATAAAAACCTAATTCACAAAGTTATTTTCATCATTCATTTATTCATTCGGTTGTTCTCATACATTCATTTGTAGTTTGATTTTATCCTTTTCTTTTACATTTAATTACACAATCCTTTAAGTATATGTCAAAAAAAAAAACTAAAACAAAATCAAGCTAACATGTTCTACTTCAGCACATGCTTTTTCCCACCATGTTTTTGTTTTATTGTAATTTAAAAACAAAAATAATATTATGATTTAGTTAACTCTTAAGGTTAAATAAAACTACAAATCTGATATAACTTTAAAATGGACAAGATTCGTGATAGTTTTTTTATGAAAGACATGGTGATAGAATATACAATATTCTCAGCATATCATCTGGACAAGAATTTTAATTGGAAGACACTGATGTTGCAAAACCTAAATATGGGTTTCAAGGTGAACTTAACAGCTCTCTGAATACTTGGGTGACATCTTGTTTAGAAACCAGTGCCAAACTCCAAAAACTTTTACAAATGGGGCCAGCTAGTTCAAGTTAGGTGTGGCTGCCTTTGTCAGATCTTTTTCTTTCCTTTGGCAACAATAATGCTTCCTACAAAAATCAAGCCTAGAAACACAAGGATGTTTCTGTGCCCAGGAAAATGTGGATTCTGGAGAAAAGTCAGGCTTCTGTTTCCATCAGAATTTAATTTTAAAGCTAACTTTTCTTACATCTGGGATCTGCAGGCACAGTGCCTGTCAGAAGGAAAAAGCAAATGAAATAGTAAGAATATGAGCTATTTCATGGTGTTCACATTTAAAGAATATGGAATGGGGATTTTCTATGACTCATCCAGAAGTCAGGTAACCTATGTTGCAAAAGGAAAGAGAACATTATCTACTCCCAGTGGAAAGAAGTGGGGAGTAGGGTTTCTTTTGCTTTTGCTTTTTTGGTTGGTTGGTTTGGGTGGGGTTTTTGTTTTCTTGGTTTGGTTTGTTTGTTGGGGTTTTTTTAAGGGGTAGGGGGTTTGCACTGAGTTACAGAACCAAAGTAGATTCCATGATAACCATTTATATTTGCAACACCAAGCATTTTCATACAAATGCAGATCTTGAGAAAATCCTGTCAGAGGCATTTCAGCATTACACATCAATAAGAATTTCTGTAAGACCCAGAATTTCTTGTGAACTTTTCCTGCGCTTAAAGTATCCTATTTTTTTCACTCTGTCTGCAAGAGATACTTTTTACTTCTGCCACCAGCTTTCTATCTCTAGCTCACATATTTACAGAACAGCATATTCCCCTTGGAGGTGGCCCAGGAGATATAGTCCCACTCCCTTATTCTTCCCTGGCAAGTAAACCAACCACCCAGGGAAAGATCACCAGATGCCAAACACACATGCATCACTGTACTGTACACCCACTATGTAATGATGACTGGTGCAGGGAATCTTAAATGCCAGAACCAAGGAAAACTTCACCTAACGTATTAATACCATTAGCAAAAAAACCCCAGCATTTCCAGAACCTCTACCTTTTTCCACCATATTGATATCTGACAATACCTGTAAAATCAATTTCTACTTGTAACAAAATTAAAACCATAGGAGAAAAAAGTAATTTAGAAAAAAGTCAAAGCAGCCTGCCTGTAACAAATTTCACATTGTGTTAGTAAAATTCAGGAATATGCACATAAAGGAAAGAAGGAATTCAGAGAAATAATGAGCAGTATCTCAGAAGAAGCTTCTTAAAAGTGCTGTATATGGTAAGATTCCCTCAGAGACAACACACTTTTAAAACATCTGTGGAAATAATCTCTTGCTTGATTCATTTGTGAAAAGAAATAATGATTTTCAGCATTTTTTTAGGCAGGTATAATAATTGTGAAAGCATTTTGAGCAATTCTATGCAGCATCAGTAATGACTAAGTGACCTTTAAAGGTCCCTTCCAACCCAAAGTATTCTATGAAAAACCATAGTGACAGACATCGCTATTTCATAATTTCTACCGAGTTTGCCTTTCTTTACATCACGGACCCAAAAACAGTAGGAAAAATGTGCACACTGCATACAATTGCAATAGTAACCACATCCTGACTCAGCACTGTTGCAGAACATAAAAATTTAAAGAGAGACTTGGTTGCATCACTTTTCTTTTGTGCAGACACAGCACAAGGTCATGAGTCAAGCAAAATGGGTGTCAGGGTTATTCCCACCAAGATAATTAATTATTCAGGCTGTGCTGGCTGCAGAAGAGCTGTGCTTTGTCTTGTACTTGGGCAGGCTTTTTGCAGCAAGGACTAAAGAAACTTCCTGCGACTTTATAGCATGCACAAAAGGGTCAGGCACAGTTCTAGGAACCAATTATAAGAAGGAGGGAAAAGATGTTATAGAAGAAATTTTATGACTATGTGGTGGCACTGCCCAGTAAGGTATTCAGTTACATATCTAACCTGAATTGTGAACTAAAATCAGAACAAGATTACAGGTAATGGGAAATAATAGAGGAAGTAATAGTTTAGTCAGTTTCTATTAGTGAAAATTATATTCCTATTATTTAGTGTTCAATTGGAACTGACAAATACAACAATAAAAGCTTTTGTGAAAACTTAGTCTTGTACTATTATTGGCATTTCATCAGTACTTTTTATGAAAAAGAAAATCTGATCTTTTTCCAGTGCCATTATTTATTAACAGTTTCAAAATTAAATTTCTTTAATGAGAAATGATTTTTTCATAAAAATGTTATTGGAAATAATGATCATTATGTCAAGCAGAATTACAGTTCAGGATTTCTATTTTCAGAACTGGAACTTAAATCTGAATGGTAAAATGCAAAAGTGAGATAGGACTATTTAGAAATGCGATACGAGCATCTGCGTTGGGTGTCAGTAGGGGAAGATCCTCAGCTGCTTTTTTGCACTCTTACATCAGCTTCCAATAGCATGGCCCAGCTACTCCAGTGTGGGCTGAACACAGCCTGTAGGTCAGAGGTGGCTGTACCTCTACCTCTGTGCCCTAAACTAGTGTGCTGCCAGCCACAGAAGTGATTCAGAATGTACAGCCAACAGGAGCTGCTTTGCTGATGTGTCAAGTGAGAGGATTTCCACAGCTGGGATCTGATACTGTCGATTCGACCATGCTGACTAAAACACAGCATCTGCTCACTCCTTATGAATTTTTAACACACTGACACTACATTAACATTTAATTAGAGCTTGATTATATTTACTAGACTTTAGGGTAAAGCTTTCAAGCAATGAAAAGTTAATGTTTAATAACAGGAACATGGAAAAATAAACCTGCTTTTAAAATACAGTTTTGTCTTTTTGCTTCATTGTCTTTTTCCAGAGGTGCAATTTTTTCAGCAAAGAGAGAGGAAGAGTCATTGGCTTGCATCCTATAAGGTTATATACATCAACCCCAAATCATCACAGATAAATGCAGAGTGGAGGAATGCACTTAGAGAAGATAGATCAAATCCTTCTAGAAATGACTTCAAAGAGTCATGTGTCTCAGCAGTGAAAGAAGTATTCACATCTCATCTGATCTTCAGAACTTCATGTAGGAACTATGGCCTCTTCCTACTACCCTTCTTGTTCTGTTGGCATTTTTTATTTCTTAGGATCTCTTTTTAATTTATTCAAAACACTGAGTGAAAGGTTATGATTTCTTCCCTCAGTCTACTGGCTACAATCCTTGTGTTAAAATCCAGGATGCTATTAGCCTTCTCTGCTGCCAGGGGCAAGAAGCTTTACATGGCTGGGGAAGCTGCTTCACAGCTTGTTGGGGTCAAGGGCCATTGACACAATTCTTTTCTAGACAGACTGCAGAAAGGACTTAATTTAAGTGGGCAATATCCTCATTTAATTTCTTGAAAATTCTATTATTTTCAATGTACTGAAAATTGCTATTATCAACACCTGCATTCTTTCATTTCTCAAAACTCATGCAGTTATGTTGGTTTTGGTCAGAGATATATTTTAACAGAGTATGAACTTGCTGTGTTTGGATGCTGGCATGCAGCCACAAGACTTAACAGGTACTTCACTGTCTATCACACCAGGAGGAGCATCAGGGGATGTGCTGATACTGCTGCTCCCGGGTTGGGAGCTCTGAGTTCTGTGCTCATTAACAGGAGATGTGACAAGCAGCTTCCCAAAGCGGTAGTACTGTTTGGCAGCTACAGAGGCTAAACATGATTTACCCTCTCCTTTTAGCTACTGGAGGGAGGCAGAGATGAGCAATAACTCAAGTAGCACAATGTTTTCTGTTGGAAGCTACTCTAGAGTACCTGGGCAAATGTACTGTTCAATGCTTTGGATGGGGCCAAGGGAGGGTTCTGTAAAATTCATCTGCAGGTCAGTACAGCACCACTGCCCTGTAGCCTCATTAAGGATTCAAATTATACTATATGTTACAGTTTTTATCTATGTGACAGATTTCTGTTATTGGTTATGCTCCACAAGCAAACCCAATGAAGACTGTAAGATTGTGTGAGAGTCCAAGAACTGCCTCTTACTAACCAAGCTGCAGAGCAAGCCTGCCTTTTTGACTCCTGTTGTGTTTTTTTTCTCCCCTCCCATTGTATCTGACATTGAGATGCTTCTCAGCCTTACCTGATCATCCTCAACACTGAATTGAAAATAGGCAACAAAGTTGATCAGCTAAGAACAGATGCAGACATCTGTATCTCCAGCAGAAAGAGAAGTTGCTGTATTAATCACAAGAACAAGGAGCAGCATAACAGTGCTAACAGTATGAAAATGACAATCATGGGGACAGTGTAAGCAGGTAGATGGGGCAAGAAAGGGCACTTCCTATTGACTGTGATGTCTGGTTTGCACTCAAGCTGTTCCATAAACCTGAACATTGTACAGGTAGAGTGATGACACCCATTAACCTTCACATTATTGTGAGGTAATGAACCACTCTTGAGTTTCATCATCTCCTATGGAAACACTCAAGTTACTGCAGATTGAGTCCAAGTGCAGGGGTGTTCAAGATCTTGATCTGTATTGCATAGTCTGGGGAGACTGAGTGTGACAACAAAAGAAGAGTGTGACAACACAAGTGTCACTAATTTATATAAATATGAGGCACCCTACTCTATTTTTCTGATAAAAATCTGTTTTATGATCAGTGCTCTGGATAAGGAAAAATGGTATTTCCTCTACTGCAACAAGTTACTTTTTCATATTGCAGCAATGCTAAATTTTCAAGAAGGCATTTTTCATGCTTCTATAAGGTTTTGTGAAACGTGTACATAGACTGTGTAGAACTACTATTGCAGAACTATTGCAAACAGAATATTTTTTTTCCCCAAGTGCAAAGAAACGCACTTTTATAAAAGATAAAAATTACATTTTTAAATTTTGAGAATGTATAGAAATGACAGCGAGTATCAGGACTCCACAAGAAATATCTGTAGACAGACACTGTAAGTTAGATAGTGTCTCTAGGTTTACATACACAGATGAATGGTATTAACAGCTGGATTAAGAACTAGTGCAGCCTAGTTTATACAGTAAGCAAGCTGTGAATACCATAGCTTATTCAGTCTCCTTTCTGAATTACACTCTTTCTTTCACGATCTCCCTTTTCTCTCACTTCTTAAACCTTAAAAAAAATTGCCCCAAATCACTCAACTGCCATATTTTTCAGTTAATCCCTTTAAGTACATACTACTGAAAAACTAGATGCAACGGGGTGATATGATTAATATTACTAAGAGTCTTGTTAAGTTATGGGACATATGGAAACCCAGTGGATCTCTGTTCATAAGGTTAATAAAAAATGCCCTGTTTTCACTTCTAACAGCCTGGTGTCTGAAAACTTACTAAACTTTGTATCTTCTGCATCTCTGTGTGATAAAGAGGTGAGCTGCTGAACAGATGGTGAATAAATGACTCTCATTTTTGCTGCTTTCACACTTCCCAGAAGCAAAGCTGACAAATTGTATTTGAAGCTTGGAATGTGATTTCTTTATTTAAACTATATGCTTAGCACTAACAAGGGAGCACTCAGGAACATTAATTCAAACATGCAGAGTATCTCACTCTGGGAACTGTTGTTCAGCCTTTTTGAGAATTTATTATTTCCAGAAAGTAATCTTCATTGTATCTGTGTGCTAAAAACATATTCATAATCTCTTCATTCTGGTGTCAAAAATTACCAAAGTCATTGTTTGTATCCATACATATGCACATAAATAAATAAATGTATCTATGTATTCTGTATGTAGTAGATAACTCTTGAAATAAATGGCATTTCTATGCTTGAAAATGTAGTCTCAAAACCTACAATACATTCATCCAAACAAATAACCTAATTCTTCAGAGAAATGCATTCCAACCTCTTTCTTTTTCTTTATCACAATGTTCTCTTTCATACTGTGCATATTTGTACTGCCCCCATCCACAGTGAATTCAGTACTCTAATGCTTCAAACCATTAGCTTAATAATGTTATGTTCTGCCTCACTTCTCTTTACAGTGGTGTTGTTTTTACATTGTTTCATTCCTCTTTGCTCCCCAGTCACATTCCTCAAAGCACATTGCCCTGTCACCAAATCCTACTGCATCCACCACCTCTCTGTTTTCTATTTCCTATCTGCTGCGGATAACATTTTCCTCACCTTTGTTAACTTTGTTACCAGCTGAGCTAATTGTTTAGATTTCAAAAGTGCTTGGCATCATGTAAGGCAGACAACTGAATTAGGAACAGAACTTCTGCAACACTTCTCTTTGTGGTACGCCTCTCAGCATTTAATTATTCCTGCTGGAAAGATATTGGGCCACATGGAAAAGAAACAAAACAAAACTGGTGCTGTGGATATTTTCTGGGCTTGCCAGCTCTCTCAGAAGGTAGGTATTGTAAGGTGCTGTAATTCTGGCTGTAATCTATCCTCCTCCATTCTTCTCAAACACAGATACTCCTGGATACAACTTCAGAAGCCCGTGTATAGTTATTCTCTGCTAGAACATCTTTCTGCCATCAAGGCTTGGATTATTAACACTGTTGCAAAAGTAGAATGACACATTGATTAATAATTAATCAAAACAATCTCTGTGACCATGATTTTTTTTTTTCCAAGAGGGAAAAATATATTACTTTACAAATGATAGTTCCTTGTTCACTTTCTTACAAACAATCATATAAAGTGATTGAAGTTCAGACTTCTGAAAACTTATTACATTCAGGTTTCTTTGTGATAGCCATCATTCAAAGTAAGCTGGTTTTGATAGATTCTCTTTTGCTTTCTTTATTCTGTTCTGGTTTACTCAATAATTTAAAATTCCCATAAGTGTAGCATTTTGAAAGCCATTCACTAAAAGCATATGTTGAAAATGATACCTGCTTTACTTAACCATGTAGTAGTTTAGCCTGTTTTTTTTCCCAATCTGGTAATGGTCAAAACAATCAAAGGGATTATTTAAAGGTCAAAACAAGGCATAAGTAAAACAAATTACTATAACTGGCCATTACAGGAAGTAAATAAAACATTTGCAGCTACTGCATGTATATACCTGGGAAATATAATAATACCAGGCATAGGGGACAAGTAGCATGAACTCTGTCCTAAGCAAGTAAAAAATCAAAAATCATCATCAGTGACTTGGCTACAGGGATGGTCAATTACTGCCCATTAAATCTTCTGCTAGCCTGGACAAAGATGGACCTTCAAAGACAAAAAAGAAGGAAAACCAAGTCCTGCACAGTCCAGCTATTCCCAGAGAAATGCTACTCTTTTTGCCGTTACTCACCTTCCTTATACTATCACTGTGATAGTATTTTCCTCTCTTTTAAAGGCTGGCAGAGTGATGCTGCAGAATGCTGTCAAATACCCAACTAATGCTTTATAATCAATTTTTTAATTGTTATCAGTGTCATATAGTTAGAGATAAACAATTATTTCTTTTTCCTCTGCATCCCCCTCTCAAACCCCCTCCCCTCATCCCCCTCCTGCCAGTTCACTTGTTGAGGCATTGGATCAGAATTTTGGATGACATAAATAAATGTAAATATTCTGTTTTTTAACTATTACATAATAAGCTCTCCTATGAGACTTATTAATTAGATCTAGATGGCATGTGCAGTTATAGGACAGATACAGTATAGAACTGTTCATTATAATGACTAGTGACTATATGCAGTCTGCAGCTCAAAAAATGACACCTGTTAGGAGCACATTAAGACCTGACGTGAAAAATCTCTTGAATGGAAAACCTGGAAAATAGCTGAAATCTCTGAATCAACATGGTAAATCCACTTTGCTAAACAGGTTGCCTACTGCAAAGTGCTACCTAAAACTCCACATTTTTAATGTACAAAAGGAGGAGAGCTGAATATTCTATTTATAAAATGTCCATAAATGAAGAGAAGCAAGCTATTAAAGAAAGATTTCTGTGCTTTTTTGTGCTTTGATGTTCCACATATGCTGCACTCTATGATCGATAGTAGTATTCTCAATTTTGAAAAAAGAGTTTGTGCTCTAATAAACCCTGTAAAGAGCCATGCTGGAAGAGAAAAATACATAGTTATTAGTTTTCACTAGCATGTACCTGTTAACCATTATTGATTCTGGCAACTGGGAATGCTGTAGTTTATTAATGGAATCAATTTTTTTGTTTGGCTGGTTGCTTTTTGAGTTTGTTTTGAGTATTTTAGGGTTTTGGCGCTTTTTTTCAGATTTTTGGCTTCCTTTTTTGTACTTTCATTTTGCACAGGACCTTCTCCAACTAATAATGAGATGTCATCTCTTTCAGGCACAGTGGCATCTGGAAGAAATCCAGCATGCTGCTCCTCATCCCTCTTGCCTTCCTTCCTTCTCCTCATAATCTTTTCATAATCACTGCCAGCATAAGGGGTTAAAGCCCTTCAAGTCATATCACCCCATTACACTGTCCAGAATGCTTTGGGAAAGATAAAACTCCTCTTCTCTTATCCTGCTTCCAATAACCATCCTGGATAATAAATTTCCCCTGGATGTTTCATTTCAATTGTATTTGTGTAGGCAGCCCTAAGGATATCACAGATAGGATATGTAATGGGTTCTTCTAAACTAAAGTTCTTTCTTCACTGCATTTTGTGAATCAGAGTCAGGCTTTTTTAGGCTAGAGATTTTACAGAAAAAGATGAAATATCTCCTAAAAGATACTATTGAAGAGTAGGACAACAAAACCTACAGATATTTAAAGGTAAAGACATTATAGTCATGATGATAAAAAAGTTTATCAATATATCACCCATGGAGGTAAGGAGATTCTGTTGCTTAGTATGCATAATTGAAAAAAGTGAAGCAGAACTTCACTCAGTATGTGTAGGGCAGTTTTCTCCCTTGGCACAGGTTTCCTGCACTAAATGCACAGGTTTACAAATGTGTCTTGGGTAACGTATATGAAAATAATGCTGCATAGAAGATCTCTCTAACATTAGAAACATGTAAGGACATAATAGCATTTGATGAATTTAGAAGATGGTAAATTAAATTTGACCTTCAAGTGCAACACTGTGTAAAAGCCTGTGATTTTGCATGCAAGGCAGAGTGATTTTACAGCCTGAATAGCCAAGAAAAATGATCACACTGGTGTAGCTTGTCTAACTCAGCAAGCATCTGAGAAGTACAAGTAAAAGGGGAAAGAAGAATGTGTAAGTTGCTGCAAAGTATGCTTTTATAGGAACAAAATTAAATAAAGCACAATAAAGTCCAAGCTACAGTGAAAAATGACTGGGTATGTCTAAGGATATAATGGAAACAGTAACAGGTCAGATGAACAATTTAGGGTTGGACTGGACATCACACTTAAAAACACAGTATATCATAGACAAGCAATCTTGCTTTGGCAGAGGACTGGACAAATGACTTTGTAGGTCTCTCCCATTACTAATTCTTTTCATTCAATGCTCTTTGTAGACCAATGTTAAGTACCTCTAAAAGGCACTAGAAGGATTAGGCCTCCATTTATTTCTTGTCCTAAAAGCTAGTCTTCGATCACACAGCAGTGAGATGCCATGTCTATTAGCTGCCATTGTTTACTCTGGAATGAAAAAATATTTAAGTACAATGGATAAAATAAGAATTTTTAATCAATCAAGGTGAATTACTTCAGGAGTTTATGCCAACACAATAACACTCCATCTTTTAAGATGAGTAATGTTTTAGAAATGGTTATGATTGCTAAGTTATAATTTTATTACAGACCATCAACTGAAAAAGAAATCATTTATCTTGGCTTCAGGAACAGTTAAAGAAGAAAATAGGGGTTAATCCATTAATACTTTAGCAAAAATTATAGTAATCTTAAAATAACTACTAGTATACATGTATACTTTGCATACTTTGTGTACAAAGTATACTTTTTATACTGCTCTTTCAGGCAGTATACAAAATCACCTAAGGGGTGATAAAAGTGTGTATTCGGAACATTTCACAAGGCTCTTTCCAGGAGACAGAGTAATTAGGTACCTCTGACATCCTAAAATTCAGGTTAGGAGAATATATTTACCTGTGTTCCACAATCTCTCAAAATGTACTCTCTTGATCTTTTCTCACCCAACCGTATGATTTATGTAAAATCTGTAAATTTTGTAAAGCTTTGCATTTATTTTGCTGAAGGGTTATAGCTATTTTAATGTTTGAAAAACACTCAGGGATATTGTATTTTGTTTTTAATGTAGCAGATTTTGTTCTGGTTAAATTATTAACTAATGTGTTAGTTAAATGCTTTGTTATTTGTTGTATTTTTCCCCTTTAAACACAGGAATTTGAAAACGCTATGGGCTTTTTCCATGCGGTTTTAAGTATCTGTTCCTGTTCATCTTCATAATGAAACCTTGCTTTTGAGTGTGAAGACAAATGTAAGTGACTTGACTCTTGACTATTTTTTTTTAATATATTTTTAATGAGAATTAATTATACCCCTACTCCCTGAAGCAGGAGTCAAGTTTAGTACAAACTTTATAAATGCAATGAAGCAGAGGTACCTCCTCTGTCCAGGTGCCTCCTCAAAATTTGAGATCATCATTTTACAGAATAATGAGGTTGGAAGAGACCTCTAAGATCATCAAGTCCAACCTATGCCCTAATACCTCAACTAGACTATAGCACCAAGTGCCTTGTCCAGTCTTTTTTTAAACACATCCAGAGATGGTGATTCCACCACCTCCCTGGGAAGACAATTCCAGTACTTTATTATTCTTTCGGTGAAAATTTTTTCCTAATATCCAACCTATACCTTCCCTGACGTAGCTTTAGGTTTGAAAAAGAAAATGGTGAATTCAACAATTCACACAATGTGTTCACTCATCTGAGGACCAAGTGTTTATTTTGTTTATTTTTATCTGAGGACCAAATTATGTTCTCCTGCCCTGCAACCTGCAGCTGAAATACACATATTTTTCCTCACATTATCAGAAGAACCCCCTGTTTCAGGATTCCTTCCAGTGCTATGGTTTGTCATATTTATTGCCTTACAATGCCTTACTTCTTGTGGTAGGTGAAAAGGTTCTTAGGCACTCTGTCAATAATTTTTTATAGCATCCAAGGGGAATTTGCTGCTTAGGGTAACTATTGAGTCAAAATTCAAGATGCCATCTCTGTCTGTTTGGTTTGATAGGCAGTAAGGCAGAAAAAATTTAGCACTTAGTAGTTATGGTAAAAAACATGCAAGTTTTGAATGGAATTGTGTCTTTTGAGGTAAAAAAATCAAGAGCCTGAGACTAGAAGTATTTAATTTACATGTAGGTCACATAATGTAGAGGGTCAATTAATGTCAAATTATATGACTGCTGACTGAATTTTCATCTCTGCTCTACAGGCCATAGTATTAAACTGAAAAAAAAAATAAAAAACAAGAAAAGGCTTAAAACAAGGCAAATTTCGTTTGGAGAGCATTTTAAATCTGCAGTATGTTTTTGTGTCAGGGCAGTTATGCTTCCATAACATTTTATAGGTCTAATTTTATATACCTAATATTTTAACATCTTATTTCATCAAACTAAATGTAATTTTTTTTTTCCATTCCCTAATAGTTTCTTTTTGAAAGTTATCTAAAGTCTGAATGTCATGGACTTTCTATCAGTTCTTAAAAATTCCTTTGTGAGTCTCCAAAAATCCCTGAGTTGAAATGTGTGTTACCTACCATATACACACACATACACACACAGATACACAGACATTTGTAAAACCAGAAGTTTTCTTAATAGAAGGAAATTAAAGCAATACAGACTTGAAAGCATAATGGGCTTTTATAATCAATAGGTAAAATAGGCATACTGCATCATTGTTTGCAAATTCCAGGTTGGTTGTTTCCATTATTTTTTTAGTGAATCTCAATTTCAAAGACTGAATTAATTATATAAATTATACATATTAGTGAACTGCTACTACAGGACATTACCTGGTATGGGATGACCCAGTACAATGTCAGACCAATAAAGAAATCTGATGTATATATATAGAGACTAATTTGACTTGAAGAATATTAAAAAAAAAGAAAAAAGAACAAGAAAAACTATTGCCTCATTTCTTTGGAAGGTAGGAATAAAAAATATCTTCCTTTCAGATATGATCAATATTATTGCATGAAGAAGGGTGTTACCTACACTCACTGACAAAAAAAAAAAAATGCAAAAACTTGACAACAGACAATTTCTTATAAATAGAGTAAATTTAGATATAAGGAAGGACAATCATTACTCAAAAAACAGAATATTGAACATTTCCAGGAAAGAAAAGGTTTGATCTTCTTAGAAGGTATAAAAAGACCACAGATCCTTCAAAAAGAGAAGCAAGTCCAGGGAATATTCTTGAGCAAATCAGTGACTCCCTGGGGGAGCAAGAGCAAAAATAGTAGTCATTGCCAAAGGGTTTCAATTGTTATCTTTTAATCTTGCTAAAGAATGTAAAGGAAGGAAACCCTTGAAATCAGAAGAATTCTTTCTGGCAAAATTCAGGTTTGAACTGGGCTCTGCAACCAGAGTAAAACATTGTTAGGTTTTGGAGAAAGTCAAGAGAATAACCATCATTTTTTCTGTGATACTCTGTGCTCTGCCCATTTAGGAAACTTCCCCCATGCTTCTTCAGCTGTGATAAAATAGTATTTCAGGTATTTTGGGACCTATTTTTTCTCCTTTCTGCATCCTGTAAACATGTAGATGCTAGCAGGACCCTTACCCTTCATGAATGAAATATTTCTGGTATTTAAGCTAACACTTGGCTCAGCTGCAGGCTGAAATTTGATCATATGGTATTTACTAATGTATTATTAATGGGCAGCTGAATGGCTTCAATAATATTTCTTAGTATTTATCATTCCATACAAGGGTAAAAAAGACAGGTCCCCATTAATCTGGGTTATTTTAAATGAGCTACACAAAAGAGCTAAGTGGGCCCCTTATTTCCCCCACATCATCCCACAGCAAGAAAATATGATGTGTCTTGACATCTATCATATGAAGAATGGGCCCGAAATAGACATAAAGCTGCCTTACTTTAATGTCTTCTGATTGTTTCACTGAATTTATATGGCTTTGGTGCATTAATAATCAGTCTTTGAGAATTCCCTGGTATCTCCAAGGGACTTCTTTTTGCCTGTAGTAACATTTGTGTGCTTGGCTTAGAACACTGGTTCTATTTTTTGATGTATTTACTAAGCATGTGTCTAGACTATATCATAATCCTCCAAATAAAATAAATTTAAAGTGTTGTTAGTTTTATTATTACATTACGTGAGCAGGGTAGAATAATCAGACTTGCCAGACTGACTGAAAGTTTGGATGTCTGAGAGAAAAAATCTGTCAATTACCTGACCACAAACCTGTTGCTCCTTTATAACAAACTTCAGTATAAAGTGCTTGGTTATCCCACAGACATGCTCATCACTTTTTAAAGTAATACACTCATCACTTTTTAAAGTAATGCAAATGATGGAATAAACTACAGGAACTTCTTAGTCTGGATTCTGTTTATGCTGAATAGAAGCTCCACTAGAAGCTGCCCAAGACACCAGAATCCTACAGTATGGGATCCCTCTGCCTGAATATTGTTGACTCCACAATTGCACATTTAAGTGGATTCCTAGAAAGATTAGAATGATTTAGGATTCATGTTCACACACAATGTCTTGATGGGTCACGGTGCATCTACATAGGTTTTCAAATACTTCAGTCCATCTTTGGCTTTATCTACACTTTAGCTTTTGATCATATGGCTATCAATTAAGAATGAGTAAGAAGAAATTTAGACTAGTATCCAGAAAAAAGCTTTGATCTTAAAATTTCACAGGCCTATGAGATTTTCAAAGATGCTTAACCCCTTTGAAGATCTGTCCTTAAAGTAAAGAAGCAAATTGGAAACCCGAGCACAAAGCACAAAGAGAAAAGGCACACTTAGAGAATCACACAGAAAATTCAGAACTCACTTGTGAGTCATAAAATGTTAATAACAAGGCATGTTGCTCTGCCCCCCCCACACACTTTCCAGCTCAATGAGATTAATAGAAGTCTAGCATGTACTCAGAGGGTGTAAGAAGAGTGGAACTTGTCATATATCACTGTGGTATTCTGTAAGCTACAGCCAGCTGCAGACTACAAAGCATGGCTAAGATGAAACAGGATTAAGTATTGAATTTCACCATTAAATACCCAGAAAGAGGTTTTCCATGGATTTTTAAACTCAGCCCAGATTTATCAATGCTTGTCTGCATAACCATTTCATCGCTCTGAATGACTCTGTGAAAGACACTTCATTCCTGGTGAGTCTGACCTGATTCTACAAAATTACAAGATCCATGGCAACAGGGCAGAAGAGAATGAAGTGCCTGATTGCAAGGACCCTGAGAGTGTCTTAAGGCCATTCTGTGATGTGTCATTGCTGGTATTGACTGAAAAACCCACTTCATGCCAGTGTGTTTGAGGACATTCTGGATTGATAACTTCTGCTTGCTGAGAAGCTAAATGCTTTTTTTTTTAATTAAAAAAGGAAGTTTCCTACAAGACAGCTTGCTGTTTGCCCCACTCTAGTTATTAAATATACAAGGTTCCAAAATTCAATAAAACTTCATTTTGAAGAAGAGACAATGAGCTGGATGGATTGTCAAACAGTATGTAAATCTCTTAGTACAAATTTTTTGCCTGAAAATAAATAAATAAACAAACAAACACATACATGAAATAAGGAGACTGTTACCAGTTTTGCTAGCAAAAGGTCAAAGTCTTCCAAATGAAAAGCACTGATGCATCAAGGACAAAGAAACAGACTGCCTTGCAAACTATGTGGATTTCTATGGGAGTTTATTTGTGTATATCCTGGGGGATCTACAACACATTAAAAGAATGCATTTGAACTTGTATCCTAAATAGATATTTCTGTTGCTAGGTGATGTAATATCCTTGTAACCCTAAGAACTCCAAGGACAATTGCATTCAGTGACATTTCTGTTGCCAGCAGTAAGCTGCTGGAAAAGTGTAATGGAAGAATTTTTTTTAGTTGATGTTTGTTCTAGAAAATTTTTCAGTTCAATACACTTGAACAAATGCAGTAGATTTTCAATAGTATTTTTCTCATAAAAGCATAGCTATACTGTTTTCACTCTTGAATTACTAGTCTTATCAGATGGCCTTTGGAAAGACTCAGCATTTATTTTTAAACCAAACTCTCTATTTAATACCATATTGGAGGGAAAACAGTCTTTTGAGTTACAGAAATTACACTAGGAAGAGTTATTAAATTCTTGACTGTGCAGTAAGCCATCCACTGCAGTACATCTAAGGTCCTGATTATTCTCCAATGTGTGTGCTGGGAGGAGAAGAAAGTAGAAGGAAGAAGAAAATGTTAGAGATAGAATGATAAAAACAGAAAATAAATGTTGGTAAGAGAGTCAAACTTAGTTAAAACTTATCTAACCACATAATTAAAGTGTATTGATTGGTTTTGAACTTAATGCTTCACAGGAAGACCAAATATCTTCAAAACTACAGTATGCTATTGAAGATATCAAAATAAACATCCATATTATAGTATCACAAGTGGGCAGAGTGCTGAGTGCAAAACACTAAAATGAGCCTAGTAAGTGGGTCATGCCACACAGAGAACCTCACAAGAAAAAAAAACAAATCTACAAATTGCAATCAAGCAACAGCTCCACAACTTTTCTGCAATCTACCAGAGTTCCACTGATGTTATAGATCTAAATGAAAAGGTCATTATGAATATGAGAGGAAAATGTAATAGTGTTAATGGTTGGATACGCTTATTTTGCCTGGTTTATGTTATTATAGTATTAAAAACAAAGGTAATATCAATTACTGACAAGAGAAACTTGTCAAAAATTCAAACAGAAGGAACACGATTCTCAGATACTTACTTAAATTTTTTCTGCATTGTGATGGTTAAAAAACTTCACAAGTCCTTGGTAGAAATCTCTGATTTCTCTGTGTGTTTTTCTGAGTCTGAGCTGGTTCCAAGTGAAAAACAGAACAAAAAATAAGGGAGGAATTTTTTTCTTCAAAATATTTAGAAATTTTCTGTTGACTCTGATCAATCTTCCAAGACTTTTTTATTTTACTAAGTCAGTTGATTTACTTACTGAAGAAAAAAATCCAGACTGAGATATTGTCTTTCATGTCACAGAACCCACAAATGAAATATTTTAGGTTTTTAAGCAAATGGCTTGTTCATGATCAAATTAGCAAAGGGTTTTTCATGGTCAAATTATTAGATCTACAGTAGATTATAGAGATCAATGAGAAAATATCAAATGGCACTCAAAGCTCTATTGTCAGGGCTGCTGGCTCGTTTTTATAATGCTACTCTAACATATGGTTTATTTCAACACTTTATGACTACTACCAATAGGTGCTTATTTTATGATATTCATGAACTGTTTTCTTTCTTGCAAAGCACATTTCATAATGTATTGAAATGTTTGTCTCTTTGGATCAATAATAATGTGTTCACAGCAAATGTAAAAATTAAAAAACTGAAGTTTTCTTATGCAACTACAGGTTCAGCTATCTGTCATGTTTTCTTTATGTAACAATTGCAGCAAATTTCCTTAGTTTCCTTTCTATACTGTTTCTGAAAAAAATGTTTTCATATGCTTCAGTAGATGTCTAGCTATGTAGGATGGTACTCAAGATTTTTCACAAGGGAAAAGTATGGTTTTAAAAAAGTTCACATTTCTTATAGAACTTAGAACATGACCTGAAACAAGAGCATGATGCCCCTCTGTCCAACCTTGATATTTGTCATGGCAAACTCTGAAGTTTCAGACCCATGACCCTCTGGTTAAATGGCCATGAAAAGATAGCAATGCTATTGCAATGCCAATACTAAGTAGAATATGAAATAACTGTGTAAAATTCAATAAATATGTAAGGTTTTTCAATACACTGGAAGCCAATCAGTGATGAGAAGCATGATTATTTAATGGATTTGTTTACAGTTTATTGTGGCTTCCTGCACTCTGTTGCCAACTGCATTTTGGTGCAATTATATACACTTGGGATAATTGCTCTTTCTCTGAGAACTGCTCCTCCATTTTGGAAAAATGTCCAGGTTTTAGGAGGACAGGCAGAGCAAGATTAACATGGAAAGCAGAAAACTGCAGTACTGCAGTACAGGAAATAGGGAGGTGGTGTGAGGGAAAATAGATGTATTAGCTCCAGAGGCTGTCTCTGAAACAGTCCAAAGAGGTAGTGGTAAGAATGAGACTTTCCTGGAAAATCAGCTCAGCCTTTCTGCAGTACACAGTATAAAGCTAGTAAGCTTGTCTGGTGACAAGCTTACAACTGAGTACTGGTTGACTGAAAATAAGTCCAAATCACAGAAATACCTCTGCAGAGGAATCTAATCATAGTTAGGGAGGGAAGATTTGATTTATGTTTTTTTTGTATTTTTTTTCAAGTTGATGTACATCATATCCTGTTGCTTAACAATAGCTTTAGATTAAAAGTTGATTTGCTTCAATTAATAATAAGCACTAGTTTTAAAGACTTCTAGAAAGAATATACCAGAAGACTCCAGAAAATGCCTGACCATATTGTACCTTCTATCTGTTACACAGTCCAGTGTGACCACACCATGAAATCAGTCTAATAAAGAAGCAGTCCAGACTTTGAAGTCTGCTAATAACCTGCAGGCAGAACCAACCACAGGCTTTTTGAACAAGCATTCCTTTTGTTAACTTTTTGTCATGTGAAGATCCATGTTTATCTACCCCTTTTCTGAGGTAAATCTGATGGTAGAGGAAATCTGCTGGATAATAAAAAATGGCTTTTCATATTTACACAGCACACAGGTAGCACTCCTACCTGCTCTAATAGCAACTGTGCTACATCTACATCTAAGATAATCACTGTCCTTGTGCAGTGCTGCCTTCAGCAGCACTTTTCTCTATGACAAGCTATTTCTTAGCACAGCTTTTGACAAAGCGATGCTGGAAGTACATGGATCCATTTATCCGGCTCCACCTAATGTTGTATAATCTTTGCACACGGGCACAGGAGCTTTGCTATCTGAGTTCAGCAGTTTTCAAATGAGAATTGCTCTCACTGGCAGGTAAACTGTGGCAGCAGATGTGCCTGAACCTGTGCTGCACAGCACACAGAGAGGGTTGTGCACACCCATGGGAATCCTTCAAGGAGGCTGGATGCAGGCATCAGACAGACATAAAAAGGTGCCCTTGGTAGAACATAAACAGATGGATTCAGCAGTAGTAGTTCATCAACTGCACCGTACAGTTATGTTTGTATATCTATCACATAATGAGAAAACCCTTCCATTTTGCTCTGCCTGCTAAGTTTGTATTTCTATTACGTCAAATACTCTCAGAAACAGTTGCTTTGTGTAGAATTAAGCTGACATTATATAAAGAAGCATTTTCTTCCCTCCAGTTTCTTAATGTTTTATTCAAATATGCAGGGCGAATTCTTCATTTAATCACCACTACACTGTTAAAAGCCTTCCAGTTCTACTATTCCACCTCTTGTTCCTGTAACATTTTCGATTGGGGTTTGGAGAAAAGTGATGGCACAGACACTGTTTTATTTAATATTATAATTTTTCAATTAGTGTAATTTAGTTAAAAGAATGATTGTCTGAAATGGAATTTGGGACATTATTACAACACAAAACTTAAGATTTTGACATCTGCAAAAGAACAAGTTTATTAAAGCCTTGAGAAAGGTGTTTTCTACATGCCATTTAATAACCAATAAAATTCTCAGTTTACTCAGTTCTCTGTGATTCCTATTTATCCTTGACATATTCATAGTGAAATCATTTTATTAAGAGAAATCTGAACTGTCACACTGTAAGAATTTTCTGAACTAACTTCTTTCTTAATACACAAGTGTTGCTATCATGTTGGTGGGGAAAACCAGTGCCTTCATGCTGTGCAAAGATTGTACTTCTCATGTGGGCCCACAACAAATTTGGGAGTGGGAGTTCCACTTACTCACTTGTTTGGTGAACATTGTTCATTTTTGCTGCTAAGGCAAGGCTCTCTGACATCTGTTTTCACTGATTCTTCCTTACTTTGAAATGAGAAGTCTTTAGAATTCTTGAAAACCTAGCAATTGATTTTTTTGTGGTTTATCATATTTGAGGCAGAAGCACAGAAAACCTTACAAGCTCAGGCTTCCTTCTTCTGACAGACATCTGAATTCTCTTATTTTACTCTGTGCCATGTTTCACTTGAAAATTAGGATAATAATCAAGTTTATCAGGCATTGATCTTGCCTTCCACATATGAGTTATTGTGCATTAGTATGATAATTCTGTGCTTTTGATATAATCTGTCTCATAGCTGTATTTCATTTTCCCTCCCAGAGAATCATAGTATGACAGCATTCCAAACAAGTACCTTAAATATTTACAGGATGAGTTGAAATACTTTGTTATATTTTCTGGAAAATAACACAGACAAAATGATACCCTTACATGCTGCCTTCTTAAACTCTACAATCCACGTTCATGTTACAAAAAAAAGTATATCACATTATACACATAGTGAGAATGATTGATACAGTTCAACCTTTTTTACACGTTTTGCTAACCAGTTAGTTAAAAGGGGCACTTTAGATTTCTACTCAGGAGTTTCTGAATAAAACACATATTGAAACATCAACACTGTTTTGGATTCATAGCTTTGTATTTAGAATGTTCAGCGGGTTCAAAAATTATTAATATAAATGAAGTTTGGTACAATTCAACTTGAGTAACAAACCACCATGCACATCTTCAACTCTCTGTTTTGAAAGATAAGACCAGAAGTCCTGACCATAAACATGAACATTATACTGTTTAATATCTTTATCAATGATCTGGACGAGGAGGTCAAATGTACTGAAAGGATTGTCAAGCATTGAAATGGGCTACACAGGGAAATGCTGGAGTCACCATCCCTGGAAGTGCTCGAGAAATGACTGGACCTGGCACTTAGTGCTATGCTGAAGTTGATACAGTGATGTTCAATCAAAGGCTGGACTTGGTAATATGCGAGGTCTTTTCTAGCCTTAATGATTTTGTGATTCTAAATCCAGAAAGCCTAGAGGAAATTTACAGGGCAGCTAAATACAAAAGTCTAAGAGACACAGGAAAAAAATCCAGCTGTGCCATCTGTAAGAATCCAGATCAGTATCTCAGGAATTATGTTTTGAATTTTTTCAAGTGTTTGATGCATAGTTTCCTATAAACAGTCCAGGGGAATATCATCACCATTCTCAGTGAGGTCCTTTCTAGAGTGTTCACACTCTAGGTTGAAGTAGTGTTTAATAGATGACTGATTAAACATATTCCAAGAGTTGTACAAATCATTTTTTTAGACAGAAAGAAATGCAGTGCAATATTAGTACCTTGTGTATAAATAACACCTGACTTATCACAAATACTTTGTAAATTTCCAATGCACTGATCATGTATTGCTGATAAATAAATGATAAAATACCTTTCTCCAGTCATCCCATAATGAAGTAATAGCAAGTCAATACTGGTTACTTTCTAATTTCTTAGATTACTGCTGGTTAGGATCCACACTTTACTAGGACAGTAATGGATGGATATTGTTATCCATCATCAGCCCTTAATGCCAGAAATTACTGTTCATGACATGGAATGCTACAAGGAGAAAAGATTCCAATTATTTTTCCATTTTTTAGCAGCTAATGTTCTGAGTATATGAATTGAGGTCAGTTCTCATGAAGTGATTTTGTTTAACAGAAATGACAGTCTTTGGCAGCAGGAAATACTTGGATGGACTAGAAAGAAAAATTAATGTCCTCCTCTACTAAAAACCTGGGACAAAGGCCAAACACCCCTTGACTGGAAAGTTAGCAGGTGCTTGGGATTTTATCCCAGTACAGAATTCTGTATTTTTGGTTTACAAAGCTCAGGTAGATTCCAGGCATCACCTCTAAATTCAGGTGTATCATCAGGGTAGCAAAGAGTGCTTGACCTCACAGCACAGTTATCACTCGTTGAAATAAATTTAATAATGCCTAAGTTCTCAAGTGTTTTGGGTTTTTTTAAAATAGCACCAAAAATACAAAACCTTTTCACAGCTTATAGAATGGATATATTCAGTCCTTCAGATATATATGATAGATTTTCTATAGCATTTTAAGCACAGCTATTGCTTATTTAGCCAAGTAGCACAAATTATGCAATAGAAACTGTATCTGTAAAAAGCTCTGCCTTGGAGATAACACTAGACAGGTTATCTCCAGGTTGGCTGGTTTGTATTTGTGAAGGGGAACTTGTATATGTTTTGTTTCAGCTTTTGAATACTATGGATTTTCACTCCAGTAGTTCAGACTCATCTTCTGAACCATCAACCCATCCTTAAGCCAACATCCCATGTCCCCCAGCCCTTGGAGTTTTCTGTCCCAAAAGTTTACTTTAACCCATGCTGTGTCTTTTCAGTCCTCTTGTCCTCCTCTTGAAGTACATCAATATTTCTCCAGCCTTAAGCATGGGAACCAGCAGTGCTCCTGTGGAAACTATTCTGTTCCAGAGCCCTGAAGGAAAAAGAAACATCTCCCCAGTGTTTCAGCTACTCTGTTCTCCTAAGACACTTTCAGATGAGAGACGGACATTTCTTTTGATGACTTCAAAGACTCCTTTGTCCCCAAGGAACACAATCCCAGCCATGCTGGCTGATTGCTGACTTTGTACTCTGAGACATTAGGTGGCCTCACAAAACCCAGCAGCAATTCAAATGCGGTTTGCTTGCAGCTACATGGCCTCACGGTTCCATGCCACACACAGCCATCACAATTCATGTCAAGCTGTTACATAATCCTGGACACTTACCAGCTCTTCTTTAGTGAAAACAAATGGAAGGAAATGTTTTCCTCATCTTGTTTTCACACAAAACAGTGTGCCCTTTTGATTCACCTTCAGCTTGCAGAATGATTGCCAATGCTCTTGGTATATCCAGGTTGGGATTTTGTCTCTGACTTTCTTAGACTTCCATAAGTAGTTCAACATAAAATATAGTGAAAGCTTGTTCTCCAGAGGCTTGGAAAATAAGACAACATAATAATTGATTTCCAGTGGGTTTTATTACATTTTAATTTATGATAACCATTTCTTGTCCTTCAGTGTCTTCACAGTATCTAGAACCATTGGACTATCTTTGAAAACTCCTAGGGGCTCAAATATTACTTCCATTTACATGTTCTGGCTGTTGTGCCTATCACTGTATTGTTTTATAAATTTCTGTGAAGCTTTATGTTTACAAGAGATTCAGCTTTTACCTTTCTAACAGAAAGGGCTATCTTCCTTTCCTTTAAACAGCCTTTGCAATGGTCTTTAAGTGTATTATGACCTTTTAGAATATTTTTACCTTACTCTTCATAAAGATAAATGCTCTGATTCCTTTTTTCCTGACAATGAGATTGATTATTTTTGGTTTTCCCTGGGTCATTAATAATACAATTATGAAATATTCTGTGTGGGAAACAATAAATATAAGGGTAATATTCACTTGAAAAAAAGCATCAGATTTAACCTTAGGCTATTCAGTATACATCAGCTACATTGTGAGTGGAAGCACAGAAGGCATGCTTTGATGCATAACATATCATCTCTTTCCTTCCTAATGTGCTCTACAGTTCTGGTGTTAGCAGAAGGGGAATATGCAGTCTTTGATGTTGCTGAGCCAGCCGGCTCCCTGACATTTCCATCTTTTTTCTTCCAATGTTTGTATTAGGCCTGTGCTGCAGAACCAATGAGAGTTTTAAATACCCTTGCCTGCCCAATTTTTATCAGATTTATCAGACATTTGCATCTGAAATTGAAACCTAAAGTGATCTTATACAGCTAAGATATTGAACTTTCAAAATAAAGATTACAAATGTATAGTCAAGAAGTAATGTGGTAATATACTTCACGAAATATTATTCTATAGAGAGGATAGAACACATGATCAAAAACAATTTTTCAAACCTTAAATATCAAATTGCAGTCATTTCTAAATTGAAACATTCCAAAGCTGCTCAGTAAGAACCTATTAAACAGAAACTGTGTTTGCATATCAGCTGAATGCTTCTTTCATGATAAGGAGAAGGCAATGCATTTTTAAAAAGTATCAAGCTGCACTACCCACTCTTGAAAATATAGATTGACCAGGAATGCTGACAGAAATTTTGCCTCAGGATAGCCAAGTGCTGCTGTACAACATCTCTATAAAATCACTAAAGGTATCATTTAAAGAACATTAAGAAAGGGAACCAAGATACTACTAGATGGTGCTGTATCCTGAACAAATCACCATTTTAATTATATTACCTGTTAAAATGGTCAGTCTTAATTCAAGTCCAAACTAGTTAGTGTAAAAGTAAGAATCTAATCATAGTTATTTTTAGAATGGAGACTGCAAGTTCTTTTGCCCAGCCACAAAAAGACTAAACATGTCCTAAAGCAAGCCACATACTTACCTCCATCTAGGTTTATTCCATTGTTTAGAGGAAACACTGGCTTACCATTTATGCTTGACATCTTGTGGAGACCATACAGCAGAAAACTGCTCCAAGATCATTTGTTCTTAATGAAAGCAATTTGTTACTAGCTGATGCAAAATGTTCTTTGTCGTTGTGCCAAAAACGCCTTGTCTATCCTTCATGTTTGCTGCGCTTACACACAATAATGGAAATATTATGAGATGTGCTTAGAACAGCAGCATAACAAGCAGGACACACTTCATTGTTCTAAAACAATAGGCATGAGTGTGTTGTTCTTTGTCACACTTTTTTATCTACCATAGAAGCTCATTGACACGATGGAGGTTCAGCATTTCTTAATTGCCTTTTTAATTTAGTCCACTTTTTTCCCCCCAGGGCTGATGCACTGATTCTGCTCATTCCTCCTTCATCCCTCTCTCAATAGACCCACTTTTATGAGATACATATTAAAACATCTGCTTTTTTTATTATGCTCACATGTTTTTATGTAACTATATTTTCTTTCCTCTATGAATTTAATAAGCTCTTTGAGGCAAGTGTTAACACGTAAGAGAAATACAGATGTCTTGGAGTAGAATGTTTTTAAAAAGAGTTAGGACTGAAACTTAAGAAAATAAAAAGAAAGAATTTAGGAAAAAAAGGGTAGGTGCATCAATAAATACAGATAGCAAAATGGTTCTCAGCTAATCTCATTACCGCAGACAGTTTTAGGAGAGCAAATTCACATAATTTCATATACATGACCTTTGTTCATACAGAGACAGCACTTTGCAGTATCAGCCCAGAAAGGGATAGCATTTGTGGACATAAGAATATTTAAAGAACAGATGAAGTACCTCATTTCCTTTTCTATGTAAGTTTCTGTGCGCTCTAACAGAGTTCATTACAATTACAGAAAACTCTTCAGAAATCATTAAGTACCCATAGGACACATGAAAGTATATATGAAGGAGTTCAGCATGGTAGAATTATACTGATGTCTTTCCATTAAAAAGAAAGGGGAAAAAGGCAAAAAAAAAAAAAAGACATCTTATATTGTGGAAAAGGAACTGCACTGATTCTTTGAACAAGTCTGGTTGAACTAGTTGAGTACACAGATCACACACAAAATGCTACACACTACTGAAAATTAAAAATATTCGGTGCAGTATGTATCAGTCGTATCAAAACACATAGCTTGTGTTACAGTATTCTTTTTTTCTGCTTACAGTAGGTTTGAGTCATAGAACCATAGAATCATTAAGTTTGGAAAAGACCTCCAAGATCAGAGTCCAACCTTTGTCCAATCACCACTTTGTCAACTAGGTCCTAGCACTAAGGGCCACATCCAGTCATTATTTGAACATCCTGGGAGTCCATTCCAATGCTTGACAACCCTTTCCATGAAGAAATTCTTCATTACATCTAGCCTGAACCTTCCATGGTGCAGCTTGAGGCTGTGTCCTCTTGTTCTGTTGCCTAGGAGAAGGGGCAAACTCCCTTGTCTCTCCACTCTTCTTTCAGGTAGTTATAGAGAATGATAAGGCCTCCCTGGAGCCTCCTTTTCTCCAGGCTAAACAACCTCAGCTCCCTCAGGAGCCAATACTCATAGGACCTGCTCTCTAGACTTTTCAGCAGCTTTGTTGCCATTCTCTGGACATGCTCTAGTACCCCAACATTCTTCTTGTACTGAGGTACCCAGAAATGGACACAGAATTTATGGTGTGTCCTCATCTGTACGTGGAGAAAATCACTGCTTTGGCCCTGCTGGCCATGCTATTTTTTGTACAAGCCAGGATGCCACCGACCTTCTTGGCCTCCTGGGCGCACTCTGGCCCAATTTCGGCTGGATGCTGACCAGAAACCCCAAGACCTTTTCCTATGGAACATTTTCCAGCTGCTCTACCCCCAGCCTGTAGCACTGCCTGGGGTTGTTGTGATTGAAGGGCAGGACTTGGCCTTATTGAACTGCATACAACCGGCCTTGGCCCATTAACCCAGCCTGTCCAGGTCCCTCTGCAGAGCCTTCCTGCCCTCCAGCAGATCTAGAGTCTTGCCCAACTTGGTGTCATCTGTGACCTTACTGGCGGTGCACTTAATCCTCTTATCCAGACCATCAGTAAAGATATTAAACAGAACTGGTCCCAAAAGTGAAGCTCAGGGAACCCCAGTAGTGGCTGGAGGCATATTTGACAGGAATTGAAGGAATTCATCTAGATGTTGACAACTGAGCAAGACTAGTACTGTGATCGTCTCATTAAAAGTATCCTCAGTGTATCAGTTTTTTTCCTTCTATGCAAAATGTCTCACAATCTTCAACACATTATTCAAGTTATCTTGTTTAGAAATTATTTCTGGGTTAGTAATGATTTTTAGATATCCATAAAATATGGAGTAAAAGGTTATAAAATGAACTGTTAAATTACATTTTAGGGTATGATGAAGTGCTTTGCATGTTCATAACTGAACAAGGAGAAGAACCACTGTTTTCCCTTGTTATTATACACCATGTGCCACATCTGATTAGTCATCCCTCCTTCTTCTTCAGCAGTCATTTCCTCAAATATCTTCACAGTCTTCTTTCATTTCCTTGACCCTAGCTGGAGACTTATTTAGAAAATATAAATCACCAAGGCAATACTGGACTAAATGTTAGGTGCGTTTTTAATGCTGCAGTTCTGGTCCTTACAACTTTAGGTGAATATGGCATAACTCAGGAAGGAACAGAGCAGTGTGAGTGGAGGCACAAACATCTTACACAAAAAAAAAAAAAAAAAAAGATGCATCACTACTTCAGTTCAGAAAAGAGGCAGTTGAGAAGGAATATGAAAAAGCTAATGAAATCCTTTGCAGCATGGAGAAGGAGATAATAAATACATTGTAAAACTGGCTGCTCTGGGATGCTGTAAGGGCCAAAGGGATAATTAGTTTTGGAAAGAGATTTTAGAGCTACATGGAAGCTATACACATAATTTACATCATTATATATACTGGTGGATATTAAACATCATGATAAAGATATACTGGTGATAAAATGCTGACTGCTAGAAACAGGCAAGGTGTGCCAGCAGTGAGGTTGTTCTTTTCTTGCCTTCATTATTATATTTTCTGAGATCATATTATGCCTAGTCAAGACAGAAGGTTAGGTTAGGTGGACCTTTGGCTTAACCCAGTTAGGTCAGTCTTTTACTGTTGAAAGTCATATACCTTTTTTCTCCACAGAGTCTCCATTTTTTACTTAATGTTTGCACCAGGCCGTGTTCAGTCCTTTCCAAACTATTTCGCTCAGTCCTTGATGCCAGTAGCACTTTTCTTTGGACCCTTTAGGAATGCTGATTCTACTGTTTTTTTGTGGGGTTGGGTTTTTGGTTTGCTGTTTTTGGTTTTGTTGGGTTTTGGTTGGTTGGCCTGTTGGCTTTGGTTTTTTGGTGCTATTTTTTTTTCCTGCTCCCCCTTCATGCATGCTAAAGTTAATTTATGATCACTAAATAATACCAGCATTTTAAAAATATGTGAACCATGTTGTGCAAACATGTGGATATGGCCCTGTTTGTGGTCCCCTGATGCCTGGCCTGCTTGTAACAGAAAAAACAGGCAAATAAAATTTGCATCCTGCTTCTTTTGTGCTATTTTTTTACTTGGGTTTGTTTTTGGATTTTTAATTTATTATACTTTAGTCTGCAGTAAGAAGAACTGTATTTTTGTAGCCTTGCAAAGAAAGACACTATTTTTACATGTGGGTTTGGATGTTTACAAGAGAAGAACCATGTTGCTAAAGGTTTATACCAGTCCTAGTTAGACTCACAAAGAAAAAAAAAAAAAAACATTGTTTTGATTATGTGATACTATCTGCAAGATATTAGAATAAAAATAGAGATAGGAAGGATTTTTGGCTTTCACTTTCTTTTTTTTTTTTTTTATTTGCAGTACTCTATTTGCTTAGTCCAGGCAGAAATGTGAGTGCTTATACAAAGGTTTCCTGTGGTTTCAAAAGTGGAATTCAATATACTCTAATGCACATCTCTATTGGAGCTTCTGTCATAATAAGGTTGATTCACTTATTCAAACCAGCCTTATTCCCCACAGTACCCTCACGAGAAATAGATCCTAATCGCTGTCAGTTCCCTTGGGACTTAAAAAGCTGAAGCAATACAGAAGTGTGTATAAGTTTAAGATAATGTAGTCACATTTTTCTAATCATACTTCTAATTTCACCAGCTTGTTACACAAAAGCACTGATTGGGGAACAAGATCATAAAAGCCTAAGAGATAATACTGAATCTCTCACACACCAGAATGTAATAATTGTAGAGTTGCTTAAAGAGCTGCCATAAAAATACGATGAATCCCCAAAGCTGCATTTGCAGGGTACTTTTAAAGAAGAACAAATAATGCCCAAGGGTGGGGCATGGAGAAGCTTGTACAAACACAGTGATTTCTATAATAATTAAAATTTTAATCAAGCTATCGATTCCCTTTCCCCTCCTCCAATACACACACAACATTTCTGTTCAAACAGGGAAAAGGCCACTTGTCAGGAAGCAGCGCACGTTTTCTCACACATTTTTGAAACAAAAAACCACAAGTGTACTGTAGCTGGAAAACAGATGCCTTATGTTGAAGACAATACTTCTCTAGTATTTGAATTTCTGAAGACTGCCTAAAAGAATAAAACGCCATCTTTGATAGTTCTGTATGGTTTTTTTCCAACCAGTAGTGAAGAGCACTCTTACATGTTTAGAAGGGTGTTGGAGACTGCTTTTATGTCTCATTGTCAGCATAAGACTGTGAAATATTTACCAGTTCTCGATTTTCCTCACCTTCTGAGGATGTGACTGTGCGACGAGGTGTGCATTAAAGGACGTGATGGATCTAGCATGCCAAATTATACAACAATAAGGATGCACAGAACTATGTGGCACCTGGAGGATGTCCCTTGGGTTCCTTCTAGTGAGAAATTTCTGAAGAAGTTGCGGGGCTCAGGAGCAATACAGGGCGATGAACACTCCCCTCTTTCGCCAACTGTCTTCTTCCAGGGAGAGTCAATTACCAAATTAGGAGGTTTAATGGCATTTGAACATGCTATAGAGCTATAGCTACTGCAATGCTGTACTGAAAATGTGCAGGCAAGACCCTGATTCTGGGAGAGTCTGAGAAAGGGCCATGTGCATGAAGGCATGAAGCTTGCGTTGCACAGGTTCATGGAGGTCCATTCTCAGAGCCAAATTCCTGAGCCCAAGCTCTAGCAGCAGCAGGATAAGATTAGTGTCAGCAGCCCTTTGCTACAGAAAGAAAAATTGTTCTGCCTTTCCATGTAGCAAAGCAAAGCCTGAAAATACAACCTGAGCGTGTCTGTCTGGAGCTGCTGATACCATTAACGTAATTATTAAAAGTCTCAGAGCCTGGGCTGATTACTTACAGCAGTTGAAGGTGCTATCATTTAGGACAGACTTGTAGCAGTACAGCCTGATGGACATAGGTGAGAACTCTGAGGTTAATTCAGAAGCTCTAGTAATGCCTTTTTGTGAGGCTGGTACATTTCCAGCAACTAAATCTTCTGGGACTTATCAGCCAAAACTCTTTACTTCAATTAATCGGTGCAGCTACATCAGAGGAGAGAGAGACTATAGCTAGGTTAAGTACCTCCTAGGAACTCGTGGTGTAAAGTCAAGCATTTGTAGGAGGTAGTTTGAACTAAGCAGCTAGTCTGAATCAGGGGGCTTGAGGAGGTGTCACACTTCTGGTCTGTGTCTTCTGATGTGGGGCTTCCATTGAAGAGCAGCAAAAAAAAAAAAAAAAAAAAAAAAAAAAGAACTGGAGACAGAAACAAAAGGTGCTGTATTCATATCTTTACATAGTGTCTGTCTACAAGTTAAATATCCCTTTTCTCTATGAATAGCAAATATTTCCGAGAAGCAAACAGTGAAGTCATGAGATGTACATATCATAGTCTGCTATGTCCTATTACAGTCATGACATGACTCTGTTAGTGAACAGTAGTGTTAGTGTTAGTGTTAGTGTTAGTGTTAGTGTTAGTGTTAGTGTTAGTGTTAGTATTAGTGCTAGTATTAGTGTAGTATTTGCCTATGCAAATACTGGTGTATACAAAACTTGCTGTATATTATTTGTGAAGCAAATAATAAGATAATGTGAGGGGGTTTTGTTTGTAGTTTGGTGGTGGTGGTGGTGCTTTGGGTTTTTTTTCCAAATATGTTTTGTCCTTCAAACCACAGTGCTTAAAGGCAGACCTACTGGTAAGTTTGGAGTATTTTCCTTAAATGAGTATTTGCTGCTCCAAAATGAGATTGACTGCTCAGAATTTTGCTACAGTCTGGTGAGCTAAAAGACTTATGTTTCAAAATCAAACCAGAGATTCACATATAATTATTAGACTGTAGGAGTTGGTTTAAAAAATATATGACAAATACCACAACATTTCTGATAGAATTGCAGAAGGTGACCAGCCTTGAAACTCAATTCATGGTGTGTAATTGCCTTGGCAAGGCACAAAGTAGTAAGAATGTACATTTTCTTGTACCATATGGGAATGCCTTGAATTCTCAATTTTCCTCCATCTACACAAGCTGTATGGAATTGTTAGGTGAAGTTCCTTTGAAAAAGCAAAAAGAAATCCTTTCAATGTGCTTTTGTCTCCACATATAGCCTTTACAACCTATTTGCACATCACAAATGTCAAAAAATCAAAATCTTCACAGATAAAGTGCTGGCCTGTCTTTTTCATAGTGCAATAGAAGAAATAATCAGTAATTTTACTGTGAACCTTCATTACTCTGTGTGTATGGATCTCTCCTAGGTAGCAGTCAGACTAATTGCCATACATTTTTCAGACAATTGGTTTACATCACCTTCTGTATACAATGTAAAGGGAACAAACAGATTGCATCTATACAGATAGGATAAAGGCTATTATTTCTGTAGCTTCAACAAGATTTGAAAACAGTATGATGCCTCTCATAGATAGATAAGGTGAGCAGCTGAACTCAAACCCAAGGTCTGTTTCTCTATGGGGCTACTATGCAGAATTTTCATCAGCTGGGCTGAAGATGTGTCCCTAAGGATCTGTTCACATACCTCTAGGTGCAGTGAATTGCTAGGGCTGAAGGAGTCTTGTTATTTCATGCCAAAAAGTGATGGATGTACTCAGGACTCCACATTCCTTTCCTGTCATTGCTGCTTCACATTTGTGACTATTCACTCATATAAATACTGCGAGGGGTTACTAAATCCAGGACCCTGACAGGGGTTGGGCAGCTGCAGTTCCAAATATCCAGCTCCAAATGTCCAGTTCCTACCAGCAGCATGGCTAAGGTTGTATTGCCCAGAGGCACAGACACTTAAACACATACATACAGCAACTGGAGCCTCCAGCAACTGGGCTAGCACTATCTGTCCAGTATCTGTCCGTGGATCCCAGTATTCCTAATTGCTGACATCTGGATGGGCCAGCTCCTGAGTTCACAAGCTGCAGCCACTAGTGCAGACCGAAACATGTACTGTGTCTAATCAGGCTTAGACACCCAGATCATCCAGCAGCTGCCCTGGATCCTCAGCCACGGGCTCCCACAACAACATGCGTGTACACACACACACACACACACACACATATATACACACACAGGTAAGCAAAAGTGTCTCTCAGTCAACATCCCAGACCCCATGGTCTCCTTGTCAGTCAGCCGGGATGCCCTGGTTCCTCTGGCATCCAGCTCCTCCAATTGTCTCTCTCCCAGAGACAGGGTCATACACAACCACAGGCTGGCCCACAAGGTGGATGCTCCACAGTCACAGTGCACTGATGCACTGTTGGTATGAGCCTGGACCTGCTGGCTGCACCCAACCCCTCATGCACATACTCACCCCCACAAATCTGCACACAGAAGCCCTCACATAGGAAGAGAGGTAAGAATGAATTACAGAGAGAATCCAGGACTGACTGCAGACACCAAGCACAAGGCATGGCCTGACAAATGCATTGACCTGCCAGCTGTTCACAGCCAACCTTCTATCTTTTCACACTCAATTCTTCCCATCCTTTCCTTTTTTCACTTGATTTTTCCTAAACACCCCATAATGAGTCTTATGATATCTTCTTAAACATCCCTTAATGAGTGACTCCCAGTCTGTAGGTGCTCAGGAAGGCCCTCCCGAGGACTCTCAGTGGTGGGTCTCACCCCCCAGTACATGATGGCCTCCAAACATGGCCTGGGGTGCCAGGGCAGGAGCTTGTGTCCCTGACTGGGTTATTTGGTATCTCCAATAACCTTCAAGCCTGGGCAGATGAGCCTTTATTCACACATCCTAAAAGGTACATCATCAGCCATCACTGTGTCATGAAAGAAACTGTCTCCCACATCTCCTATGGGTGCTCTAGGAGAGTTTGAGGAGGAATGTGGACCCACTTACACCATCTCCTTCAGCACACAAAGAGCAGGTATTCCTAGCCCGTGCTGAACCTCTCACTGATTCAGGCTGTCTTTCTGCTTTATTTGGCCTGAACCTTAATCAACATTAGGGACAGTAGAAACCTCTTCTAAAACCTCTACAAGCTGTAAACTACCTCAAGAAATTGTTACTGCCAGTCACGATTCTCTAGGAAACAGGTAAACATGACAATTGAAAAGAAATGAAACTGAGTATTTTTCCTCTCACTTTATTCTGTGAACATTTCAGTTACACTTCAGTCCCTCTCCTAGAGATTCTCACCAGACTCTGTGCTATCAGTTTTTGAGAAACCCTCTCTTGTCCAATGAGCTGAAAGAGATCCTTTGCAAATCACTTAATGTCTCTTTACCTATTGCATTGGATGCAAAATACAAAGAACATTTGGCCTGCTTCCATAACAGTTGCTGGAATGTCTTGTGAGGGTAAGCCTGCCAGAAGCCCCATCAAACTGAAGAATCACAAAATGGTTTGGGTTGAATGGTTGGGGACATCTAGTTTTAAGATCCCTGTCATGGGCAGGCACACCTTCCATCAGACTGGGTTGCTCAAAGCTTCATTCAATCTGGCCTTGAACACTTCCAGGGATGGGGCATCCACATCTTCCCTGGGCAATCTGTTCCATTGTCTCACCACCTTTACCTTAGGTAAAAGGAATTTCATCCTTATATCTAATCTAAACCTACCCTCTCTTGGTTCGAACCCATGATTCCATGTCATCTCTACATGCCCTTGTAAAAAGTCACAGGAGGGAGTATCATTAGGGGTAATGTTCATTAATAGGAAGAGTATAGATCAAATCATGATGATGAAAATAGAGGCCATGTTGATCATTATTTTCATCAGCAAGGATTGAGCTGTACTCAGGCTAAAAGTGAGTTTTACCAAGATAGGACAAGTAGCTTCACTTGCTGCTTTACGTGCACTTCAAGTTTTCTGACAATAGAGTCCCTGCATGAAAATTGAATTTGGTCTCTCACCTGGAGGCAGGTTTTTTTTACTCAGCTTCCTTTTTTTTAAATATAAACATGTCTGCATAACCATGTGATCGTTATTGTGGTCCCAGTGCAGCCAGCGCATGTCTGACAATGATACACATTTTTCACTTCTCTCTTGATATGTTAGGACCACTAAACCCAGCTCCAGATATTATTCTGGTAATGCTTATGAAATGAGAGGCAGTAACTAACAGGAAAGAAACAATAAAAGCCTGGCTCTTGGGTCTTTTTGCTATTGGTTGTTTCAGACCAAAAGTAAACAACTAAGAAAATGTTAAGGGTAATTATAGTAATGTGAAGTAATGCTGAATAATGTTCAGTAAGTGCTTTGCCTCCAAGATTTACTAACATCCACAGCAGATCTAGGCTCAGAAGTCCGGGACCATTTGTTAAATCATGGGACAGTGAGACATCCACCACAGTAGACAAAAATCTATTAGCAGTCACAATTGAAATAAAATATGGATTTTTTTGTTTGGGAAACATTTTGTAAAATTTCAGAAGGATGTTATCAGTATAAACTTGGCAGTTTTCACAGAGAATAAATATCCTAGTTCTCCAAAACCAAACAAGAATAAATATCCTATGACCATCATTAGGAAATAATTGACAGAAACATATGAGTATTATATATGACTCCATATAAATGTCCTCCAATGTTGCTTTAAATATTGGGGGTTGGACTATTTTTTTTTCCTAAATATGACATAAAAATCACAGGGAACAATAAAGTCTTGAGCAATGTAAATTGGCCTGTTTTGATCTGCATTTGAACAGGAGTATACACATGGAATTTAACAAACCTGATTCACTCTCTCAGGACAGAATGCAAATTTAATTCATTAATTGCTTTTCGCTTTATTTACAGGTTAAAACTCCACTGAGACACATCATTTCACATTTAGCAGATCCTAGTTGCATGGCTATCAATCAGTGTTACAAATTAGTTAAGCATATAAAGATTACTCTGACATCGTTTTTCCCAGCTTGCTGAAAATATTCAGCAACAATAAATAAATCAAAGCATCCACGTTCTGCTCTTCACAGTGTGACTCACAGATGTCAGTGGACTACAAACAACCAGGACACCCAGTTAAAGATAAATTAGTCTTCCATCAAGAGCCAGTAAATGTCTGGCACTTTCCAGTAGCTGTGTGCACTCTGTAGGGAGCTGTATCTGAGTGAGAAGGTTGAGAAGTCATCCAGTCATCCTGGTTTTCCCTTTAAAAACACACAGGCATTTTTTTCTGTAGGGGTGGGCTTAGTTGCAGCTGACATTCAGTTTTGCTTGAACTTCAGCAGAACAAATTCTGCCCCCACCCATATTGAACTATAATATTATTTTATGATCCAGAAAAATGTTAATAAAAGATGAATTTTGGCTTTGTTAGGTTTTAGCCAAACAAAGTTCAAATGCTCATAGGACTACAACAGAATAGTAGTAACAGAAATTCAGGAGCAATGAAAAGATGGCAACCTCTTAGTAAAAGGATATATTTGAAGATCTAGTCTTTACCTTTTAAATGTAATAGTAGTTGAGATTTAGTTTGCAGGCAACTTGGATCTTTGTGTAACTCACACTGACCTGCAACAGGACTAGAAATGTATCAGTGAGAAAAACACTTTGGACAAAAGAAATGAGATTGAGAGGAATGGGAAAAGATGGGAAAATAGAAACTCAACTTTCTAATGCTTACATTTGTAAACTGCACAGCTGCTTATCTGTTCAGTTTTATTTTACAACAGTGCATGTGAATGTGCGATACACAAAAAAAGGTGCAAAGAGGAGAATCACTATGTTCCTGCAATCCTGCAGTAGGCCACACGCAGAGAGAGCACATGAAAAAAAGCACACATCAAGTACATCTGCACACAAAAAAAAGCTCAGGATATAGTGCAGGAAGGAAAGCTTCCACAAGAGGTTCTTCAGCAAAGGACAGAGGAATCATCAGATGTGTAAAGCTCTTCTTATGTGCAATGAGGAGGAATGGGTATACCATAGAAATCAATGAAATTATGAATGGTCTTAAAAGAACAAATACTATGTTTACATTCAACCGTTTGCAATAGAAGACTGTAAAAGGAGGTGCAAGAGGATTAAAAGAATTGAAAAGTAAGTCTTTTACCCACATGTAACTTTGGATTTCATAAAAAAAAAAAGTTATGAAGGCCAAAACTTAAGTGATTCAAAAAACAACTAGGCAAATTTATGAAAAATATTTCCATAGGAAATAAAAAGAGCAGAGTTCCAGATGCAGCTTCCAGTTCTTGAAAACTCCTAAGCTGTATTATTTCATTCATATCCTGTTTTAACTCTAGAAATATCCTGTCATGTCAGTACAGAGAGATGGAGTTTTGGTTCAACCCTAAGATACAGGGTAATACATATATTATACACTAGGATTGCAGCAATATGTCATTCTAGTTTGAAAATGTCATTCTAGATCCTGTAAGAAAATGCTTTTACTCTCAGTAAGAATACTACGACAGCATTTAAAAAATGGTCTCATAATTCAGTGTCATTGTGCCAAAGAAGTGAAGAAGCCTCCACTTATACCACAGATCTTCAGCTTTTTTTTAGCAATGGGCTGTACATTTTACTTAACCATGTGCAAATATGGCAGGGAGAGTTATCCAAAAATTTGATCACAAATAATTTGTCATTCTGGATTTGTAATTTCACACTTCCAGGGTGAGAACAGAGCTGTAGGGATGAGAAAATAGCCGGCATAGTTTCAATGTTACAGGCATCTAAAATGGGAGTAACAAGTCATACAACTGCTGAGGACACCAAAATTAGGTGCTTGAATTTATTTCAGTTTTAATAAATCAAAGTTCCTGCTAGCAGCTCTGAGACAGAATTTTAAAAAGTGTATTATTCCTTTCTCAACGTCGACTCCCTCTCTTTCTGAAATAAGAATGAATAAATTACAAGCAGAGGTCTTCTGGGGCAACACTGACTGTTATACTAAAAGCACATTTTCACCAGACTTGTCAACAGGTTAAGATCAGCATTTTTTTACAGGCATATCACTTCTCTTGCTATAAAACTGGCATAATAATTTTCTTCACAGTTGGAAAAGTATTTAATATTTATTTCCCTGAACTAAACTATACCTATTTGAAATGAAACTCTAGGTGTCCTTAATAATATGACCTTTAAATTTCAGTTCCTTTTTGGCTACGCAGGGAGTCTTAAATAGAAGATGAATTCTACTACATTTCAGGAGATGAATAAAGATATGCTAATTGTAAGCTTTTGCCTTATTGTAACAGTTATGTATTAGGAAATATTATCTCTCTTCATTCTCCAGCTAAGATTAGCATTCTTTTCAGTATCAGACCAGATCACTTGCATAAATACCACATTACTCCATTTCACCGAGGTGGCTGAACACCAGATTACTGAGTGCAGAAGAAATATTATAAGCTTGCTTTAGGATTGTATATATTTCAGATGTGGAAACAGTACCAGTAGATGGTGCTCAAGAACATATTGCATAAACATGCCTTGATGGAAAACAGGGAGAGGGTGTAATGGATAATGCCATTCTAAACAACCTTCCAAGAGAGCTGCAGAGGCAAGTAACAGATATTCCAAAAGGTAAATGGGTGACAATAGGGAGGGTACTCTGTGACAAAGGGTACTTGTGGTGCAAGGCTTCAGCTGTAAAATTTTCCTAACCTACTTTAACCACAGTGTTTGGGTAAGAGCTTTTTGTTCAAACTGCCTTTATACACAATGGAGAAAAATAAGCAATACTAGCAAAATTTGGGTTTGTAGGCTCCATCAAACTATGTTGTATGTTACGTCAAATACTTGAGAAAGTCTGCACTGGCTTTCCTCCCCAGAAAGACCACATACAGAACTGGAATGTCCTATTCTGGCTAAATCTTGGCTTCTCTAAAACCTCTTGTGCTTGATAGGCAGCCATCGCTACCGCAATTCTAAAACCTCTATGAGCAAAAAGAGAACATGCAACACAAAGATGCCTAAGGATCCAGGGAGCTCAAAAAACTGTGTTATCATCTTTCTGACTCCAGACTCCATTAATTTCAGCTGTTATTTGGACATTCCACATTCCACATATGTGGATTGATATCCACATTCTTTTGGAAAAAACCCAAACAAACTAACTAACCATTGAAAAGTAAATGGAAACTTCAAATATTTCCTCACATATTCAGTTTTGAACAAATAAAATTAATCTTTAAGTGGGTATTTGCTTTTTTAAAAAAAGTTTATATGCTTATATATACATATATAAATTATAAACACACACACACATACACATATATATATATATGTATACATATAAAGTTCCTTCACATTATGAATTATACTATTTAAAACAAATAAGAAATTGTAACCCAAACATTTCTAATAAGAAAATAGAATGCATTTTTTACTTGATTAGTCTCTTTTGCTTGGCATTGACATGACACCTGGAGCAAGACATTGGTTTCACATTCTTCCCTATTGTTATAAAGGGTAGGGAGCAGCATTGTGTTCAAAGGAAAATCACATTGGGAACCATTCATAGCTGGCCTCTTGTGGAATAGAAATTAAATTGAAATTCTGTGTCTGTCAGTATATTTGCTTCCTTTTTCAGAGTGCTTTCACTTGAGCCTTGCTGCAGCCTGATGAGATTCATGAAGGAAATCCCTAGAACAATGTTTACAGAGACCTACTTATGGTTTCTTTCTATACCTCTGAATTGAATGCAACAAGGTGTTTTTCCTGCCTTCCATTGACTTGAAACACAAAGGTGATTCTTGCCCCCATAATATTAAATATGTTTCATAAGGAATACTAATACTGTGGAGTTTTCATTAAATGCACAGGTCTGTGTATTCCTTGTTTATTGTTCTGAATCATTATCTGGTGGCCCCCATAGTAAATATGCAAACAGTATTGTAACCTTTGGAACTGAAAATCTCTCTCTTGATAGCTCCACCCTGTCAGAGTCTTCCAACAATGCATTACTGATGGGAATTTAAAGATAGGAATTAATTACAAGCTTCAATTGTTTTACCACAGTGTGCTGCCATGTTTGTCACATCACTTTAAGCTTCAGTGCTTGCTGTCAGTTGTCTCTCAAGAAGTATTAGATTCTAGTAATTTTTAAAATATATAAAAAAAATGTATTTGGAGATGCATTTTTGGAAATTAGAATTCTGCTGGTGGGTCACGGTCAGGGAACATTTATTCAGTTTTTCAAGTATTTGAATTAAAATAATTCCTTTGAAATGCAACACTATCAACAGACAATGAGACAGAAGCAGGAAAGGGAGAGACAAAGGCCAGCTGGCCTGTTACAATATGTGCTGATATCACCATGTTATTCTTCTTTTCAAACATTCTGTGAAATTTAGGTCTGTTATTTTCTAAATACATGTCTGTCAGAGACTTTAAACGTCCAAGTCCATGATGTTGTGAAGCTATGGCTTGCTTAGCCTCTGATCATCAGGTGAACTTCATCATTGCATTTACTGTGAAATAGTTAATTTTTATGTCACTCCCAGTAAGGGTACTTGAATTCTTATCCCAAATTAAAAAATGATTTTTTTAAGAAACAGCTTTGTGGAGCTCCAGGTTAATTTCTGACCCAGCAATTTCTGACTCAAAGCCCAAAACTCCTCTAATATGTGTTTTAGAAGACAAGACAGTTCCTCTCCATTGTCCCTTGGTAATTTCTTTTTCCCATTTTGCCTATATTTCTTATTACATAGATTCTGCAGACTCAGCCTACAGCCTAGAAGAGAAATTCTTTCTTCCTCCTCACAGTTAGTTGAACAGGATTCACCAAAACCAAATTTAGATTAAAATTAAAACATTTTTGAGTTTGAGTTTGGTGTGTGTATCACTGATTATTTTTTACATTTTAAATGCAGATTTTTTTCATCCTTGTTTGAATGAACTTTCAATTTCAGAATCCTTTCATTGTGATTATTTGCTATTTTTGATAGTCTGTTGTAGTGGTTTTGCCACTGCTCCAGAATCTCATGTCTAACATTATTTTATGGACATAAGCACAGTAATAAATTGTTCTATGACAAATTATTATCCTTTGACTTCATGAGGCCTCATCTGAAGCACTACATCCAGCTTTGGTCCCTGCAGTACAAGTGAGATAATGCAAATACAAAAAAAAAGGATCCTGAGATGCTTAAAGATCTTGGGCACACAGTATTAGAGGAGAGAAGAGGAAAGGGGATAAATGTTCTCTGCCTACAAGGGATTTAGATAGGAAAGAAAGGCACGCCCATTCCAGAGGTCCTTCATCCACGCAAGGACAAGAAACAAACATTTTGGGTGTTCATTGCTGGAGATTTAAAAACCTTAACTAGACACAGCACTGAGTAACCTGCTATAAATTCAAAGTTGTCCTTGTTTTCGGCAGAGGTAATCTTCAAGATTCCTTTCCAAACTAAATAATTATGTCACTCTTATGACTACTCTTTCCATTTTTTCCTCCTCAAAATTCCTATTTCAATCCTTCCTTGTCTTCCTCTCTCTGTTTCCTTTCTTAGTTTGCTCCCTTCTTTTTGAGTTCTTCAATTTTTTTTCTATAGAGTTACTTCACATTTCACTTTTCTGTTGCTTTTGTAATCTTTCTGCAACATTCCAATTACCTCTAAAACCTCTATAATGCAGACAGGAAAGAAAACCATTGAGAGAAAAACACAAAACGAAAATATAGAGAGATTGATTAAAAGGATGTACAGGTCTCTTATTCCCTTCAGTTATTTTTAGCTAACTTCTGCAATAGCCTTTGGGTCTGGTTAGTTCTCTTCCATTTTTTTTTCTCTCCCTGACTTAACAGGTGCCCTCTTCCTACCTTTGGTACCCTGAACCTCTCTGTCCCATAGACTCAATACTGTTATACCTTCCTCTCACTCAGCTTTTGTCTCTCTCACCCTTTCCACTCATTATATTTGCCCTTTCAGATCCTTCTTTTAAAGGCTCTCATTTTATCTGGCTCATCAATTCTTATCCAGTTTTAGATATTCCTTTTCACTCAGTAGTCAGAGATTCCAGTCATGATTTGCAGTTTTTAAGCTAAATTTGCTATACCAGATTTCTCTTATGAGTCATTGTTTTTACAATTCCAGAAATTTATGGCAAGTCCAAATGCGATCATTTTTTTCACAGCAAAAAAAAAGAAAGTGACCATATCACTTGCAGAAAAACATTTTTGCAAAATTTCAGTGCATAATGTGGAAGATAAGAGCTTGAAAATGTGAAGCATTTTCAATAAATAACTCTAAGAATTTGTTAACAATAGCAAACAATATATTTTCTTACTCTCAGAAATGGTCAGAGTGTATTTTCGGAAGCCTCATGAAGTAAAGTTGCCTCAAGGCAGACACCTGGCAGGGGAAATTGGAGCAAGGATAGTTAACCTCTGTAGAGTCTACAAATAATTGAAAAATGCATGTAGAATATGAAGAAATTTAATAGAGGAGAGACATTTCTAATTTGGCTTATAATACATTGTTGTACAATTTTATTTTTGTTCAAACACAAGGTGTTTTGAGACCTATGCCTTCTCCCACTTCCAACCAATTTCATACTGGACACCTGCCAATATTAAGTCTTGATCAATGTCTAAATACACAGCTTTAATTTCCTTTTTCTTGGTATTCTGATACAATTTCAAACTCTATTTTTTTTTTCCTTTTATCTCATATGATAACCACATTTTCCTTTTTTTATCCAGTTGACTTAATTCCATCTCCTGTCCTTTTTCTAATTAGTTTGTGTAGTGACCTCAATTTTCTGTTCATGGAATAAAATCATAGCATTATTAAGGTTGAAAAAGACCTCCAAGATGAATGCCAGCCTTTTAAGTGAACACCACAGTGTCAAGTGAATTGTAGCATCGAGTGCCATGTCCAGTTATCTCTTGAACACTTCCAGGCATGTTGACTCCACCTCCACCCAGGGCAGTCTGTTCTAATACTTAGCCACATCTTCAGTGAAAAAAAATATTTCTGATATCCAATTTCAACGTCCCCTGGCACAGCTTGTGGCCCTGTCTTCTTGTCCTCTCAGTGGGTGAAGAGCGCGATTTCCACCTGGCTGCAATCTTCTTTCAGGTAGTTTTGGAGAGTGATAAGATCACCCCTGACCCCCTTTTTCCCAGGCTAAACACCCCCAGCTCCCCCAGTCCCCCCTCAAAAGACTCACAATAGGAGTATCTCTCAATATTTCTCCAGTTATTTTCTTTTAAATAAAGTTCAATTACTAACTTTTACATTTTTAATGGCTTAAACCAGGCTTTACTGTTCAAGCTCTTATTAGTAACCTGCCACTCTCTCTATTATCTTCTTGAAATTAGTGTCCTGTGGAAATAAAGCAATAATATATGTTACTATATTTCTTATGGGCTCTCATCTTTCTCTTCACAGCACTGAGGATTTCTCTTTTAAACACACTTCTAAGTGCTTTAAAGCATTTCCTCGGAATTTCTTGTTCTGGCCTCAATCTGAGTTTTGTCTCTAAATTTAATTAAACCTCAAATTCAAGACATGGCATTTACATTTCTTCATTTTGCTAGGTTTACCAAATACAGGTTTTCTTCTTCTAAATCTATCCAAATACTTTCTGTATCTTACAATTTGCAATGTATCCAAATGACAAAAGTCAGGAAGGTGCTACAAATTAAAAAAATTATGGTGAGTGATAATATCACATTAGTTCAGAATGTGGGTGAAGAAATATCTCAACTATGATTGGTTTTGTAGAGACCTAGTGAAGCAAAATAAACACTGAAGTCAATTGTACAAACCCTGAAAAATGCTTAGTCACAGAACTTTTATTCTAGACTATTATTTTATTCATAGTAAATGCACATAATAAAAATAAATATATTGTATCATTTAACTATGAATTAACAACTATGATAATCCTGACTGAAAACAATGTTCATGTGCAGATAAAAATACAGACAAACACACAGACATACTTTACATGTAAATAGACATGTATACTAAATGGTCATTTTAAGTCCCTTCCAAATGAAGTAGTCTATTCTATTCTATTTTATAAAATTCATATATTAAAAAATAATTCTTATTTTTATATTTAAATATCACTTATGAAAATATATTAAAGAGTAGAAACTATTTTAATCACTCTTAAAATTATAAAACATAAGTATGAAACAAAGAGTGGCAATCTGTAATAACCTTGTCTTTAGAAGTATTCAAGAAAACCTTCAAAATCAGAAAGTCACAGACACATGTACATTTGTGCTTTTTTCAGGGCACAGGTATTACATGGCTCTTGAGTGATGACCATTGCACTGAAATACAGTGACCTTCCACTGAGAAGTGATAATTGTACACATTGTAGAGACTTTCTTTTTATATGTAATTTCACAACTACAGTATTAGAACTGATTAGTCAATCTGTATCTTGCTGGCATGTTAAAGATCTCAGATCCATGTGAAAGCAGATTTCTGGGAGTGGCAAGGCCCAGAAGAGAAGGATAGGGTAAATAATGCCAGTAATTCCGAAGATACTCAAGAAATATTTCCCATGTTCAAAAGGTGTTGTGTAAAGTTGATTAGCTGGAATATGACTAGTGAAACATAGAGAAATTATTCAGTTTTCAGTGTTTGCAAAATCCTATAAAAATATTTAGAGTAAAATTTGAGCAAGGTTTCATAATTATTTTCCTCCAAATAGCCCTTCATACAAGATAACTGCACAATGACAACTGATTTGCAGCACCTTTTCCTCTATGATATTTAAAAAAAAAATCTCTTAAAAAGACTGGCCCATGAGGTACAACCAGAAAAGAATTAATGCCAGATGACACCTTTTGAATAAAAGAATGGAAGCATAAATACATGTTAAGTCCATCTAAAATCTCTGAAAACCTTAACAAGATACCAGTGTCTCTAATGAACATCCAGTCTGCTCAATATACAGGAGTAGAGGAAAAATAAGTAAGAAAAAATAAGAGAGTTCCTGATTTCCACAGCAGTTGAGAATATTAACTTAACAGTGTCTCTTGGGGACAGTTGTCTACATGATATATCTTTTGCAGGTCGAAGAAAAAACATGATTATTGGAGAGAACCCCGGAAAAAGACATTAACTGTTTCATCCTACAATGGGGACTACAATATATTTTAATCTGTTTATTCAAAGCAATTGTAAATTATAATATTACTATTTCCATATAGGGATTTTTCAAGCTCTGTAATTTCCAACTATTAATCTCTCATATTCTAAAAAATATGGTAAGTTCCAGGGTGAACAAAATATGCTTAATATATCTATATTTGTTATAATCTACAGTTGACGCAGAACCAGTTGATTCCAGTTGATGCAGAAGCCCTGAAAGCAATGAAGTCTGTTGTGCCTTAGAAGAATAGAATAACAGAAATACAAACTATCCAGACAAAATACCCTGACTCTGACTTGAAATCATAAAACGATGCAACAGAAGCAGCTGATTTGAAAGAAAGAAAGAACTCGTGAGTATTGAATGACATTGTGATCTGCAATTTTGGTAGCTTTTTTGGTGGGTTTTTTTTTTCTTTATGCACTTGCTAAACTTCCTAATGCGTACAGTGAGAGATAGTAAGGCTTACTCTCTTCAGTTGCATTATTATCCACACTCCCAAAGTGAAGAATGTGCCCATTTGAAGGGATGAGACTAGAAAGGGGATCAGAGATTAATGCTGCTGGATGCCAGCAGTCAATACAGACACATGTAAACTGAGTGTTGTATGCTAGGCCAAAACCTAAACTAAACTGCAGGATGAGTAGATATTGTCTATATTTCATACATTTTCAAAAGATTTTTTTTTATACTGACATATTTAAATGTCGATTTTTATTTTGTATGTTTCCAAAGCCTAAACATTTCTCATCCATTTCAACTGGTCAGTCTTTTTTGTTTTATTTTAAATGGTAACTAATTAAGTAATGGATACCTTAAAAGACTAATGGAAATGTTACATGTAGTAGTCAAATCTGAGTCTACAATGCGTGGTTAATCACATGCATAAAAGTTTTTGTTAGACTGTAGATTATCTACAAGAAAAAATGAGTATTAGCTGAGATCATCTATGCAAATTTGGTCCATTATATGCTCTTCCTTACAGATCAGTGTACTCCTTATATATATAATCCCCTAAGTAAATATCCTCTCAGTCACCACTTACCTATTGTCTAGACTACTTCATTTGTGAGTGGATGTGTTTTCCCTTTTACTCTGCAGGTTGAGATATTTTTTGTATTGTCTTTGTAAAATATGGGACTGGTTTAATTTCATGCAACACTATATGTAAAACAGCTCCAGACTGTTACAGCATTGCAATTCCATAATTCCTTTCAGAATTTTGTTCCCTTATAATGTCATGAGATATTTTTTTAGTATAGGTTTAATTAGGTGAATGATTTTGATGCCTTACCATAAAAATCTAATGTATAAAAGTTACAATAAAATATACAAAATTGCAATATTCTGGGCGTATTGCATAGCAGAACCAGTTGTATTAGTAAGGAAATAGGTACTGGTATGTTTTTCTGAAAAGAAGAACTATATACTGCAAAAAGCAAAGTAGTCCCTATTGGAGTATTAGGTAGTCTGGGATTTTATGTTTGGTTCTTATGACTAAAGCATTTATAGTATCATAAGAACTGTTTAATGAATGTACTGCCTAGTAATACTCCACAGGGCATACTATATTCTCTTTCTATTACTGCTTTTGTCTCTGCAGATAATTCTACAAGCTTACTCCTAAGAAAGCAGAACAGTCCCTGATCATGTATGTTTATTAAGAATGGTTGATCATGGACAACATCAGTGGCTTGGATCATTCAAACTTATGCGTATATTTTACAGGTAATTACACACAAATGAGAATTAGTGATTGCTGGGGTTTTCTTAATTTTTAAAAATTATTTTTGATAATATGTTGGTGTGCATTGAAACAGCATTATACCTACTCCTATAGTGTTCCTGGAGGTGATCTGATGCATAGACTCATGTCCTTAGATATTCCACAAGTTAGTAATTTATGCTGATTGGTTCTTTTCAATCTCACAGGAATTGGTGTGTATTTTTTTTTTTTTAGTTTTTTTTTTTGGTTTTGTTTTGTTTTGTTTTGTTTTGTTTTGTTTTTGGTTTTTTTTTTGTTTTTTTGTTTTGTTTTGTTTTGTTTTGTGTTTTTTTTTTTTTTATGGTTCAGTTCCTAAATCCAGTATTGAAAAACAGTTAAGAATCTTGTATACTCTTTTTCTTGATTTAGGTTTTATGCCTAGGGCATTAATTTCTTTTTAGTTCTAATGCATTGCTTGGCAACTTAATACTTTAAGGCAAGCCCAATTCTGGACTGATTTTCTATATGTGTGTTACCATCTAGGACAGAACAAGACTTCATATGTACATGATATTCAAGGTGGGATTTTTTATCAATGTGAGGTTGTGATTATTTATTTATTTATTTATTTATTTTCAGGCAAGCACTAATCTGGTCTAATAAACTGACACAGCAGTGGGAGTATCCTAGATGTACTTCTTAGGCAGATATTCTCATTTGCCTCTCATCAGAAACATACCAAGTTCATGAGATTGGGTCACAATGTGGAGACAGAGGAAGCACAGGAAGAAGAAATTATCAAGGTGTTTGCTTTGAAAATGCCTGTGGGATCCAAACTCTAGCACTAGGGTAGCTGCATCTGTGTGGGACTAATTCACATTTTTTAAAAAGTGTGTCCTGATATGATGTGAAAAAAAAATATTAAATGGCTTGTCTCAGTCACAGTATCTGGAGGAAGAGTTATATTTGCTCATCCAGGATCATATTGTAAACTACAGAGAAAGGTTCTAAATTTGAAAGCTAGGGCCCCCCTTGATAAGACTCAAAAGGGAGCTCTGACAACATGCAGTGAATGGAGAATCATTTATACTGAATAAATCTGCCTTGCCCTCCTCTTCCTGTGGAAATGTTTCCCAGCTCTTTCCCCTAGAAATTGAATGATGCAGAAAATTGCACAGCTCTTTTTATAGAGATTTTGTTGTTAAAAATAAATTCACCACTGCTTGTAAGACACTTTGTGGTGTATAGGTGTGGTTAGTTGACCCTGGCTGGATGACAGGTGCCCACCAAAGCCACCCTATCACTCTCCTTGTCAGCTGGACCAGGGAGAAAAAATATATCAAAAGGCCTGTGGGTCAAGATGAGGACAGGAATAGATCACTCACCAGTTACCATCATAAGCAAAACAGACTTGGGCATATTTTTTTTAATTTAGTGCCAAGAAAATCAGAGGAGGATAATGAGAAATAACACCAAATCTTAAAACACCTTTCACTACCCTTCTCTTCTTCCCAGGCTTAACCTGACTCCTGAATTGTCTACCTCCTCCCCACATGTGGGGCAGGTGAGTGGGAAATGGAGGCTGCAGTCAGTTCATCATACATTGTCTTTGTTACTCCTTCTTCCTTAGAGGGAGGGCTCCTCACACTCTTCCCCTGCTCTGGATGCAGTCATTGTTTCCCAGGGTTTTTTTCCTCTTTTTTTCTCAGAGGTGCTGCCACTGTTGCTGACAGGCTTGGCCTTGGCCAGTGATGGAGCTGGCTGGATTGGAGGTCTTACCTCTTTTTTCTGCTATTTGACCTCGTGGCTGATGAGCACTAGAGATGGTACACAAGGCTCATACAAGTGTATTGTCCCTTTCCCACCTAAAATGACTTCAAGCAGCAGTCATCCTCAAAATGTTTAAAAAGTGTTGAGTCAATTCCCACAATTAAACCATAGGTAAACTTTTGTGCATTTCTGCTACTAGATAGACAATTAGCTGATTTGCTAATGTAATTTTCATTTTGCTTTTTCCACTGCACATTTATTTTCATTTTTTGCTTTTGTGAGTGCTGCTCAGGACCCAAACATAGCGCTTCCTTTCTCTTATCTTTAACAGATAAGTTTTTCCCCCAATTCTCCTACTAGACTGTCCTCTATCTTTCATATCTTGTGTTTATTTCAGTTATTCTCCTATAACTTTCTTAATTCAGTTTTACTCTAACTTGTTTATTTACTAGTCATGAAAGCCTTTCAACAATTATTTTCATGATATTTCAATACATGTAAAAGTGCAGAAGATTAGGCATGTAGACAACAAGAAAGAGTTTGTGTCTTAGCAAACCAGAAATTCAGAAAATCAGCATCTTATTTGGAAGGTACATGTGGAAGTTTCTATTGCAATCTCCTGCTCACAGCTAGGTGGACACTCAATTCAGACACCTGGACTTGGGTGTCCCCAGCCTTCACAGATGGAGATTTTTCAGGCTGTATTGGAAATCTATTGCAATAATTGATTACTCTCCCAGTGAAAATTATTTTTCTCTTTTTTTTTTCTTTTTAAATATATGCAATTTGAACATACTCTGACTTTTTTATGATCATTGTCTTTTGTTCACCTCTGTTGATTTCTGTGAATAACCTGGCTCTGTCTTGTCTGTTGCTTCCTGTAGATATGGGAAAACTGCTTCTAGTGCCATTGGAGCCAGCTCTTCTTGAGGCCGAACCTCACAGAGCTTGTACTCCATCCTCACCTTGTTCAATGCTCTAGAATTTAAAGAGAAGCCCTACCTCTTATTGAGGGTTAAGGCTTTCCATAATTTAGTAGTCAGAAGAGATTTTTGTTTCAAAACAAGGTCCCACTGGCTCTAGAGTAGTCTTAAATATAAAGTGTTATGCTGTGATCACTTCTCCACCGATATCTGACCTTGGGGTGCATGACCTGGAGATGCTGCTCACAGGAGATGCTTGCTGTGGACAATACCTTGGGAGCTGGGAGCTAAAAGTCTCTTCTTGTCTCTTCTGGAGCAAGGCATTCTGCAAACAATTATAGAATGAGGTTACTAGAGGAATAAATCTTTAAAGCATACCAGTAAATTGTCAGATGGGATAATGGAAGATTTCTTTCTTAACATGTTAAAAAAACTATTATGTGATTTGTTTAATGAATGTGTCTCTTGTGAAAAGGTGTTTGATAACAGATGTTATGTCAAAAACATGGAGGAAGCTTTTCTAAACCTTCTTGTTCATTTAGATTTTTTCTTGTTCCCTGAGGCAGTAGAAACCTCTATAGTTTTTCATGACTACTTATTTATCTCTGTGCACAGAATAAATTTATAAATAACTTGGAAATAGGACTCCCATCCTTTTTTAATTTTCCTTTGCCTGTCTGAAATTCCTCAAGATTTTCTCATCATTCTGTTTCCTACAATTTATGTTAAACATAATTTCTTATTTTTCACACTGTATTATAGACAATAGCGCTAACTCCTAAGTGTAAAACTTCTACCAGCAGTAATGTGGAAAATTCTTCTTTTCTTGTGTAAGAGAAGTGAATATGAAGTGTCAACAGAGTCTCAGCTGAGGTTCATATCCGTGGCAGGCCACAGGGCACACAGTGTAATTGGGAAAACAGCAGCAGCAATGTTTCTGTTCCTTTGTAGGTAGGAAGAACATTTCTTTTTTTCTCCTCAGTAATAGCAAGGATTCATTTAGCAGTTTTGCTGTAACAAAATAAATAATACTTCCCTGCTCCAAAATTTGATAATTTAAAAAATATATTTTGTAATAGGAGATTACAGATATGTTCTTTAAAATTTACTGATTGAAAGATACTTACTAACAGCAAGCTCCTCTCTTTGCCAAGGAAGAGCCAGCATTTCCAGGTGTTATCCAGCTACTTGTCAACACCGCACAGCAGAGTTTAGTTAACTGCTAAAATAGTCAGTTGTGTAATGAGAGACGTGTGGTACTCTGGCCAAGGTTGGAAGAAAACCACTGAGCAGTTCTTGACATATATGTAGTTTGTGATCCTTTCATTGATCTTTTTTTTTTTTTATTTTGTCCTCCTCTTTTTTGATGGCTCTTTCAAGAGCACATAATTCATGCAAAATACATATACACACATGTATACATATATGCATTGACATATAAATATTTGTTTGTATACATCTAATTTAAAGGATTTGAAAAGCTATGTTGAAAAGTACTGTAAGAGTATCTCTGGAACGTTATTCTGGATATAATTCAATTAGAGAGACAGTACAGTGTTCCTACTTATAAAAACATAAATAATAGAAACAGTTACTGTGTGAACGATTTGCCAACAATGCAAAGACTGAAATATATCCTATTAAACAGTTTCTTCATAGGCTGGTATAAGTTATAGCCTCTTTGAGTATAGATTGATTAGAGTAAATGTCTAAATTTGCTGTATAAACTGTCAGTTGTCCACTCCATTTTCCTGAGTCAGTGTTTCACAGACTGTCAAACGATTTTCTTCCATGGTCCTCTTGTGACTCTTTGGTGCCTGAGGCAGTGAATTATACCTGTTTGTCCTTCTCTATAATAATATAACTTGCTGGAAGACTGCATTCCCCTAGCCACTCTTCCACCTTTTCTTTCTCAGACAAATTATACTTACCTCAGAGGAGACTGTACTTAAGTGAAATACTCCCAAAAGTTTTTGGATTACAGTGACCTCAAAAAAAATGGAGAATATCTGTCAAGTTTTATGCATTTCTCCCTGCATTTCTCATTGTTAGTTTTCAGTGAGTGTTTTTCATATTTTCAGGGGTTCACTATCATAAAGATGCTGATTGGTGGGTATTAGGCACAGAGCTGCTGTTTCCTGCTCTCTGTTGATCTCTCATCCTGAGAGGCTGATGAACAACACTGACAGGTGTAGGAGCACAGACTGAAAGTGGAGTTTATGACGGTCATGTTGCCTTAGCAAAGCTCTTTGGTATGTAATGACACCCAAGGAGCATGTGTATGAGCTAGGATAAATTACAGCAGACTCTGCTGGATCGGTCCATGTCTCACAAATGGGACAGGACACTGACTGGTTGCAGACTTAGGATTTATTATCTGTCTGTATTATAGAAGCAAAAAGTAAGAGACACAGAGAAATAACAACATTTATGCAAACACAGATCAGAGACAAGATGGCAGTTCATGCAAAGCTTTTTTTCTACATATTCTCTGAACTAATAGCATAAAAGAAAAGGTGTAAAGTCATTATACTTTAACCAATTAGAAAAGGACTAACGTGGGTTTAACATTAACAAAAGGACTTCTATGAACTTCAAACAATACACAATAATTCATTATTTAAGATTGACACTTTTTCTATCTTTGCATATATCTAGGACTTCTCACATCTTGAGCTATCAATAAGTTCTTGCTCTTTCTTGTTCCTTATGATAAATATAAATGTATTCACTTGGTTCTTAATTTTCTAGCTTCCCATGAGGTTTAGAAATTTCCCAGCCTTTCTCAGCTTTAGAAAGTGTCTTTTACCTTTTTATATTCCTAAAGCAGACCTTATTAATGAGGACACAGTGGCAGAATAACCATATCCTGCATTGGGAGGATCCTCATGCCTAATGTTCTCTCCAGGAGGCTGCAGCAAGACTGCCATACTATCATTCATTTTTTCTTTGACTGTAAGGCACAGAATTTGGATGTTCCAGCTTAAGCAATCTGATGCTCCAGAGCATCATCGATTTGAACAAGTGAGTTAAAAGCCATCTCCAGCATGGAGTAACTTTACAACAGAAAAAAACACACAAAGCTTAAAGAAAACAAAACAAACAAAATAAACAAAACACCAAAACAAACAACAAAACCCAAAACTAACAAACAAGCAGAACCCCCCCAAAAATCCAAACAAGCAAAAAAAAACCACCAAACAGACAGAACCTTTCCCTCCCAAAAAAAGCCAAAAACCAAAAACCACAAAAAAAAAAAAAAAAAAAAAAAAAAAAGAAAATAACAAAACACCAGCACAAATTTGGAGCAGAAGTTTAGAATGCTTTAATTCTGAAAGAGCTTTGTGCTCTCAGTGTGGACTCAGATTCATATCCTGATATGCTGTGTGCATAAATCCAACTAATTAGCTGGGTACAATGTGTTCGGAGATAAACAGAGAAAGATCTTAGTATTTAAGATGAAACATACATAAAAGAAATTAAAAAAAAACCCTAATTTAAAAAAAAAACTTTAAAAAACTCTTAAAAACTTAAAAAAAAAATTATTTTCAAATCAACAGGCCAACAGGGCAACACCTTCTTATTGATCAACATGAGACATCCTATAAAACCCAGATTTACAATAGCAAAGTTTGCATTTGGTGTTTAAATTTCCCTGCAGTCACTGATCAAGGATCACATCTCTTTGCATGCCTGACAGGTGAGACCTTTGCCAACAGAAGTCAGCAGTTTAGACCTGGCCATAATTACCTGATGGTATCCCTATTAAGCAGAATTACCATCCCTATTAAACAGCAGTTATTGCTATTAGGTATCATTAGTCTTAAATTGCTTTCTTGGGACACATCTCAATTAAGCAAATTCCCGTGTTAAGTGCATTCTGATTGACTAAACTGCACTGTGCTGCTTTGTTTCTTCATGCACCCACTCCAGTAGCCTTCATCCCTCATTTACAACTCTCTCAAATTCTGGCCTAAGACTTATTAAAAAAGTACACCCAACCGAAGCAAGGACTGCAAAAGACCCTAATTTTTTGGTGTCTTGCTACATTTCATTAGACATATTTGAAATTCAATCTCCACTCTTGCAAGGTTTTTTTTTTTCTTTTCTTTTTTTTTTTCTTTCTTTTATTTGGAGTAGTGTATACATTTTAGTTAGTGTGCAATCCTCCTGTTACAGGGCATTTTCTGGCTTCTGTAACAGGTTGTGAATTACACATACAAAAGAGTGATGTGATTTTACTATCTAACATATTTTTAGAGAAGGTTATAAAAATAATTCTATTGCTAAAATGATGTAATTTTTATTTATCTGAAATGATTGTGCTTCAGAGATCAGAGGCAGTGGTTTTAAAAACAATACAACCATGAATCTCACCACTTTTATTTATTGAAAAAGCAGTTTTATTTCAAGCAGGTTAGAGGTGAAAATAAAGCCAGATGTATTTAATGTGGTTTTTAATTCAGAGTTCAGATTGTAGTAGTTAAGGTAATCCTGAGCAATGCTGGGGTGGAGGACCGAAACAAACCCTTAAATCACATCAAGCCTTTCAGTCAAATACAAACCATGAATATTAATGTGTCTCCAAGACAAATTAAAACCAAAACAGCATTCTTTTAAGAAGTTATGGCATGTTTTTAAAGTTGAAATGGTTTTCTTATTCAGAAACTTTTTATAAATACTAATTACACTGAAATAATAAGAATAAAAAAATTAAAGGGCATTATAGAAAACACACCCACTTTCCTTCTACTTATAAGAATAGCCTTCCAAAGTAGTTGAAATTCTTTTTTAGCACTAAATAAAATTGTGATTATAATTTCTGGCAATCCATCTTGTCACTGAATACAATTCAAAGGTACCATACTTATACAATTTCTCAGACGTAGTCATGCAGAATTTAAAAAAAAAAGTCAATTCAATTCTTTCAGTGATTCTCTGGGATTCTGTGCGCCTGGCTCTCGGTGGCCACGGCATGGAGGTTGGCCAACTCGCTGTCCCACTGGTGGCCGCAGGGCCGACACGCGCGTGGCCGCCCCGAGTCTCTGCCGAGAGTGTCGCGGGTGGCGGTGATCGCTGCGGCGTGGGTGGCGCAGCAGAGGCACAGGGCACGAGGAAACCGAGGCAGAGGAATAAGGGAGGGACACTTGTCTGAGTCTCCAAATGTTTAATGTCGAAGTCGGAGCAGAGCAAGTGAACCCAATCTGAACCTGAAGGGGCTATTTTTATAAGGGTGGGGGGAACACGGGGAGGACACAACCTGTGACCAATAGGAGGGCATTAGGGGAGGGGTGCAGAGTAAGGGCTCCCCAATAGAATCCAACATGGGGAGGGAGCAATCCCCAAAACCCAATTCTGCCCTGAGGAAGGGATGAAAGACAGGGAACACTCTGGAACCAAATGAGTGTGTTATCTTTGACGGACAGGAGTGAGACAAGGGAACAGTGGAGGTATACAGGTGGGTTGACATGTGGATTGACATACATTTGGCAGGGAAAACTGTAACAAACAACTCAGGACTGAATGATTAGTGAAGCCAAATGGGGTACAGAGATTGAACCATTACAAACTTATAACAAGGAATATTAAAACCTACTAGAGAAGAACCAACTGTAAAATAACAGACTACCACAATTCTGGATGTCAACTCAGAAATACTAAGTAATTTTATCTTCTTGCCTTCTGAAGTTTTGCAGTGGTGAGTGCACACAAAAGCACAAATTTATTTCTGAGACTATTGGGAAGTGCTATCTATTAAGCACCCCCTTCCTCCTTGCTGGGAGGATGGCAAGGCAGTAATCAATATCTTTCTCGAGAAGACTTTTCAGAAGAGTGGTTTTCATATTTTTGTTATAGTAGTCTATTTTATCTGGGTATTTTCATAAATCTTCCTAGACATGCTTAATGCAGTCTAATATGATTTTAAAATGTTTTTCACTCTAAAAGTCAAGAGGCACCATTACAGTAATCTCTTTTCCTTCTTAGTAAAACAGACATTAGGATGTCCATAAAAATAAATTCCTTTATTAAGAGAAATGGAATTCAAAGTAAAACAGACACTTCTGGTCTTAAAATTTCAAGTGATGGAGAACTCATTGCAAAACTAGCTAAAATGTGCAGATGATCTCATGCTTCTGGGAGAGGGAGAAGACATGAATGTATTTTTGTTTGGAATTTATTTCCCTTCCATTTCATATACCTGTGTTTTCTTTACTAAACTGAAGAAGATGTTATTGAGTATATTTAAATACTGTACAAAACACTCCCTGATTTCTCTCATCTAAAGTAATCTGCTTGATCTCCTTTAGTCTTAAAAGTCACAAGGAACTGAGAAGTTAAGCTTTGCTTTTCAGCTGCTACCTCTACCACCCATCACTTATCTCTCTAGATCTGGCCAGGACCTTGTATGGAAATCCTGCATTGCCCGTGATTACTGAATTTTCACCTCATGTGCCCCCCCGCCCCTTACCCACTGCTGCTACATTCAAGGCAAAACATTCAAACAAGCCATAACTAACCTCCTACTGGTGCTGTGACACTATTTTTAGCATGAGCTGTCTAAGAAATAATCTACTTTGTTTCTAGATGTGGTCAACCAAATTATTTTATTTGCTTGCTCTCAGTTAATTTGCCCATTAAAATATGCAGCATTTTGTAAACGTGGGTAGTATTGACTTTTTTTTTTTATGTTGAGAAAGTTCTTGAAGGTCTTCAGTAAAGGAGACTCCACAACATCTCTGAGCAACCCGTTCCAGTGCTCAGTCACTGCACAGTAAAGAAGTTCTTCCTCAAAATCAGATGGAGCTTCCTGTGCATCTGTTTCTGCCAGTTGCCTCTTGTCCTGTTGTTTGGCACTAGCAGAGCCTGGATCCAACTTCCCGACACTCTCCCTGGACTAAAGCTCCCTTTGGGAGGTAACTTCTTTTCGGACATAATTTTTCTGCTTTGAGCTGGCAGTTTCATTTATCCATTAAGATGTGGATTCATAAACATTAATTGTCATATTTTCCTGAGTTAACCATAGTGTAGAAAATAATAGCTTTTTTTGAGAGAGTTTTATTCTCCTTAAATACAACTTAACAATTCCCAGTAGTGTCAGTTATATTGAATACTGCAAAGTTATTCTATATTTTGTCTAATAAGAGAATGCCTTGCATCTGTGACATATTGATATAAGACTTAGTGTATTTTATGTCTAATTTGTACCTCTCAGTTTTTATTCATTTTCATACTACTCTTTTTATGTGTTGGTTTTTTAAAGGCTCCAATTAAGGCAATAACATTTGAATTGTGAAGTCAATCCCCATGGAAAGAAGATATGCCCCGCATAAAAATGACATGTGTAAATCAGACTGTTTTTATTTCCTGTTTTCTACTGCCATGGAAGAGAATCCCAGAAGAATGCCTTGGCATTTGCTTCTTTGCAACATCTTTGAGTATTTCAAATTTGTACAAAACTTGTAAGCCATACCATTCTGTGCATATACATCTCTCTGTGAGTTTTTGACAAAATTCTTCATCACAAATTCTGCTTTGGTTCAGTGGGGTCATGTTGTGCTACAGGTTGTGATACAGTCATCAATTAAAATAAGTTATTTGAGGTGCATCAAGCACTATTACTTATCACAATGCACCTCAATTTTATGTTTTAAAAGCTAAACTTAGGACATGGCATTTAATTATATTGTACAAATACAAGAATTTTTACTTTCAATTTCCTGGACGGCTAGCCTTACACTAATACCCTTTTTTTTTTTTGACTCAGACTTACTATTAAGTCTGCAGTTATAGGACTTAATTGGAAAAATGCTATAATCAGAAAAAAAAATCATTCTGTAAAAGTGGAAAAACGGAACACAGTTAAATGACCTTTAGTGGTAGCTGTCAATCTTGTTTCTGTACCCCAGAAAAGGGATAGGAGCTGAGCAATGGTGTGACATCAAACTTCAAGGCAAAGGAAGAAAGACTCCTCCTGTAGCTTACACCTTTAGTCCTTCTATTTTTGTGCACAGTACACACATTTTCTTGGGTAAAAGCTTTTCTGCTTGAGTAAAAGAGAAGAATGGATGTACTATGTAAAGAGTTGTGGAAGTTATTGTAAAAGGTATGAAAAAAGCCCATATTTCACTCTTCCCTCAGACAAATGAAAATCCAGAGATTTCCTATAAATAGCAACATAATTCTATTGATTGTTAGGAGAGTACACAGATATCAGCGAGTCGGCGCTGAAAATTTTTGTATTAATTACACCATTACTCTTAGAGAAAACATTTGAAAAGCTGGATAGTATTTGAATTAAATTTTGAGAGAAAAAGATATATATGATCAAGAACAGAAGCTAGATAAAAACAGAAACATATATTTCCTTCCTGAAGGTTGGAAGTTGTTGTGTGTGTTGTTTTAGGACTGTATAAAACCTAAAATCTTTTTACAAAATACATTAGACATCTACAGAAGTTAGCTTCTTAGTGAAGAAAATACCAGGGAAATTTTCTTTGATCTGTGAAAAAGTGGGTTAGACAATGAGTTTTTGCTCTGCCGTCAATTATCTATGTCCTGTGATGAGCATCATGTAGATTACCATGTCTAATATGTATTTGCATTCTGGTGCCAGTGTCATAACAGCTGCCTGGGGGATCTCTATTCACTTTGCAGGGACACATGCCTGATGTTCATGTGTATCACCTTCTTTCACAAGTACTAGGAAAGATTGCTTTCTCTTTCTTCATATTTCAGATATAGTTGGGCAATGATGTGGTATAACCAAGATAAATGGAAAGAAAGGAGCAAGTTTGGGAAGCAAAGGTGCTGATAAAAATTGAGTGCATCCTTGCATCTGTTAGGCTACAAATGTAATTTTAAATTTGAATTTGTTGCTGTATCCCCAGAGCAAGGGAAAATTATACCTTTCCTCATTTTTAGGATGATACCTGGACTTATGAATGATTTTACCCCCTGAAAATTAGCTCCAATTTCTAACCAGACTGTTGTTACCAGCAAAATCACTTGTTTAATTTGTTTCTTTTTTGTCAGTTTTAGTTTCTTTGACTGAACTTTATAAATATAAATAAGTATAAATATAAGTTATAGTTGTATTTACAAATATATATTACATATATATTAAAATATATATTTTATTTTAAAAGTATAAGTATTTAATTGAGTCTTGACTCAATGTTTTTGTGGAACAAGTCAATACTATATCTGGCAGGTTGTGTTTAGAAAATTATAGAAGACATATTTTTGCTTAATATTATTATCCTTAATGGGTCTTGTATTTGTGGTCACTGCAGTAGTCAAGTTCACACAGACTAAATTCTACTTAAACCTTCACATCTAAAAGTTTACTATTTGGCTGACTCAAAGATATCTCCATGGTTATTCATGGTATCTGTTGGGACTGAAAAAATAAGTTTTGTTAAAGAAAAGCCTGCCAAGGTCTTAAGAACAGCTCACTGCAGGATCCATTCTGGATCAACTGTATGGATGCAGAGCATCAGAGAGATGAGTGATTTCCCCAGAGGGTAAAATTAACTGCATACATACTGGGAGGTAAGTCAAGTTTAAGCAATCTCAATCTGGTGTTATTTGTTCAGTTAATAGATATGGCAATAAATGTTGTTCATATAGTTCCGGAAAAAAAAACCAAGATCCTTGCAAAAATGTCATTTAGCAATGTGTTTTTTTTTTTTTTGTCTAATCTCACACCGTTTTGTTTAGATGGAAATACATCTCATGACTGGAAATACAAAAGAATATAAATGAGTATTGCCAAACAGACTGGCATTTCAAGAAGGTAACATTCCCATTTTGTATGTGCTATGGCATCTCTCCATAGATTTCTTAACTTCGGTTAGCTGCCAACAAGTGGGACTTAATTCTGGAACCAGCTCCTTTTTACACGTGGAGCAGTGGCAGACAGATCAGACAACAGACTTTTACATATTTTCTGTTCCTGATTTCCTGACAAAAGAAGCAGTGGTGGAGAAATTAAACCTTACCACTTACCAGTATTTGAAAGAAATGAATTTGCAGAAGGAAAAGCAATTCACTTTTTGACTGTTGTTGTGCTGTATTTTGCTCAAGTACTTGCAAGTGATTGTATTATTTTTGCAGCACATCAGACATAAATGCAATTTTTCCTTTCCATAAAGGAAGAAGCTTGAGGCTTACCTGGAATTTTAAGAATTTAATTTCCTTTAAATCTCTGCTTTGTTACTGAAGAACTACATTACTCTTGTCAGTACGCTAAGCACTGTAAGCAAAAAGCTCATTAGTAATGTTTAATAACAATTTTATTAAGTGTAATAATTTATAGATAGGACTTATTAGATTCATATGTCATTAGATAGGTAGTTATACCACTTCTTTCTGTATAAACTTACTCCAGTGTATAGGCATATTTTATTTATTTATTTATTATATTTTTATATATTGGCTTGTCAAGTGAGAGAAATCACAGATTTCACAGAATATGATATTTTCCACTTTTCTCTCACAATTTGTCCTCTCCAAAAAATCTTAAAACTGGATAGATGTGATGGAAAATTTAGGAGTTCTGAATTTGAAACTGTTAATCTGCTGCCCTACAGTAAAATGACCATGATCATGTGTCTGGTATATATTTAAGATGTATTTTGCTCTCCTGATTTATTTTAAATATTAAACTTGCTTTGCAGCTGATCTCACATAAGTTAATGGGTCTTGTTGTAGAATTAGACATTGCTTAACAGAATGTGATCCAAATTTCATGGTTATTGATGTGAATGAAAAATTAATTAGTCATGGAATCGAAGCTAAAATACTGGCAGAGATTAGAAACTTGATAAGACAGAAAGCTAAGATTAGAAAAGAAAAAAAAAAAAAAAACAAAACTTAACACCCCAACAATAGCAAATCAAAGCAAAAACTGGAAAATGTTGGTAAAAGAATTTCCTGCTGGAACAACTTAGAAGGCAGCAGTTTTACATAAGAAAAATCCTCCAAATTTTGTGTGCCATAAAAAAAACTATTTCATTGCTTGGGCAGATACCTTGACAACAGTGTAGATAACACAGTCAAAATATTACCTCACTGTGGGACAATAGCTCAATAAATCAGCAAAAATTGGGAAATATTAATAGTGTGCATGAAAACTACTGAGAAGTGCAATCGTAGAAACCTCTGATGCATTATTATTTGTAATTGTGTGTTCAGTATTCTTCACTTAAACTTAGATTACTAGAAGTATTTAATCATTGTCCAAAACACCTTTTAAGAATCTGGGATAATATCTCCACAGAGATAATAGTAGAAATCACTGTTTGGGGATAACATAAAAAGCAGAAGCTATAATAGAGAATCTGCCATAATCTCTCACCTGATGAGATTAAAGTGAGGGAGGTGAAAGGCAAAAGCTGTTGCTAATTAGCTGTGTAAACACGGTCTCTGCAACACTGAGGTAATTTACAGTGGGTTCATACCCTCCCACTTGAGAATCTTGATTCAGGGGCTGTTTGAGCAACCTGGTCTCATGGAAAATGTCCCCAAAACTAGGTAATCTTTAAGGTCCCTTCCAACCACAACCACTCTATGTTTCTATGATTCTATAAATACAGACAGAGCCACTGCAGACACTCCAGGACACTGGAGCCCAGCTGAGGTCATGTAGGTCTGCTGTGAGAACCAGGAAGCCCTGGAGTGGCAGCTGGAAACTAAGCAAGGTGTGTAAGGTGTAAGGTGTGTAAGGTGTGTAAGCAAGGTGTGTAAAATGTCTTACACTATTCAAATTGACAATAAATGTTCATTGGTCCAGACTGTATGTAAATGAGTGCAGTAATTTCTCATTAGGAAATGGTCCCTTCTGGCTTGAAAATCAACCTCATCTGTAAGAAGACATTTAAGTGAAAAACACACCCCAACATACAATTTACAGTTAAAATGTAACTGTATCTTTATGAAGGGTATAGAGTTTTTTGTTTTTTTTTTTTTTTTTCTATTGCAACTAATAGCTTAGACAACAGGCCAATTGACTTTTTAAATTTAGTCTACAACTTGAGAAAGAAATTACTTGCTTTATGTGTTAATCAGGAGAAAAATAAACAAGACATGAAGAACACTTTTAGATTTCTGGCATGAGTGAATCATTATGTTAATCCAGGCTTGACCTTTATTTCAAAACTCAAGGAAATACTTTGAGATCACAACTTTCTAGGTGATTGTGAAATGTGCATAAATATTAGCCCAGTCATCTGGAGTCTGACATTTACTTGTTGACAAATAAAAAATTATTTTTAAAAATCAACCTAGGATGTCCATTTTTGTCCTACTTACTTAATTTTTCATTCCAGACACATGGAGACATACTTATGAGAAATTAAAAAGCAGGAAGGAGTAGGATGTGCCAAAAGTATCATTCCAGCCAAATATTGCTCACATATGAAGTACATATTTTAAAGACTTCACAGATATAGTTTTGGGTTTTTTTTCCCACATAAACTAGTGTTGCAAGTTAGAAGCACTGAAGAATCAAGGGGCCATAACAATTCCAAAAGGGGGATTTTAATATGTAAGTAATTGTGTCATGGAACTTGTCACACTTACAAAGTGATTCTCAAACCTTTTCATCTAAAATGTAATCCTAAAGTGCTGAAGAACAGACAGCTCTCCCTTGAGCGCTCTCTTCTAGTTACATTTCTGAAAGTATAATGTTTCTTAAAAGCCAGCAAAATAACTTCTTTTTTCAGGTGACAGAAGAGGAACCTCCTGTCCCTGCTTTGTTACCTTATTATCATTCAAATTTCAAATCAGTGTCTTTATTGACATACTTATTTTTGAGATAAACATGCATTTCCTAAGCCTTTCAGGGTGAATTTATGGTCTCCCTTCAGTTATAAATATTTTTGGAGGAAAAATGAATCTTGTAATTGGGTACTATACTCCAGATTGTTACAAAAGGAGAAAAATGTTTGATACTGGATTTTTTTCTTTATTAGATGAAAGGGTGCAATATTGAGAGGACAAGTAATGTGTTTTATGTTTTAAATACTATGTGAGAAGGCCCTCTGGGAAATCTCTACTTATTTACAATTGAAATGAAAATAAACTCACTGCAAATAAACTCACTAGGACACTTCAATATATTAAATGGAGAGAGAACATTGGAATGGCAGCCTCAGAACAATGTAGATTCTTTTAATTTAATCTCTCAGGTCTGTAAAACAACTGGAAAAACATTGATGTGGGTCTCACTTAATATTAATGGGAACAGCTACACTACCATCACTGAGATATTTTGGGTTCACAGGAACTGTGGTTTTGGGTTATTTATTTACTTGTATTGCAAGTCTGAGATAGCTACATCTAAGCAAAAAAACCCCAACCCTCTAAATTCTCCAAAAGATGATAAGAGAAATGGGACATGAGTTAATATGCTCTAAATGCAGGGTTTTCTATGTTTAAGATTGCTAAAGAAAACTTAGTATTCAAGATGAAGCTGTTAATAATTTTGCAAGAGTTTAATTTCCTGTATCAGGAAATTTTTATTTAAATTCAAGAAAATACCCAGACAAAACAAACAAACAAACAACCCCATCAGTTTGGGGGACAGGAGTGGGGGAAGAGCACATATTTGGGGAATAAACAATGGATAGAAACAGGGTAATAATGTGAGGGAACAATTAGAGTGTGAAAGCAACAGATACAAGGCTTAAGATCAGCATCAGGATGGTGTCATGCAGAAATTATATGATTACACTAAAAAAATATATAACAAAACAGTATCATTTGACTCTAAAAACTAAGTAAAATACACTGATTTTTTAATGAGGAAAACATTCCTTTGTACTTGTACCTACAACAGAAACCTCAATGCAGGTAAGGAGCTGTGTTGAGCTAAAGCTGAGACATGATTCTCAGTGGCTCTCCACCCTGTGAACTAGCTCAGGAAGTGATGGTTATGCCAGTGTAGACAGCTACTGGCAGCAGAGCAATAGTGAATCTGGGCAACCTCAATTTCCAGAGGCAAAGAAGCGCTGCTGAACTTGGTTTCTTTCTACACATGCATGAAATTTCTTTAACTTAACAAGGTGCGAGTAGTCACAGTTGCTCTTCATTCCACTCAGAATGAAACTTTGTGGTATCAGTTAACCATCACAATTAAGTCATTAGCATTAATTAGCGAGATGTGTGCTGCAGCCACCACCGCCACCAAGCCATCACTAAGTGTGATTTTGGAACATAGGGCAGACTGTAAGTCACACAAACTGATGTAGGGAGGGAAGAGAGGAGGAAGGACTAAAGTCTTGTTTTGAGAACTAGGAGGAGGTGGAGTAGGAACTTCACAAACAGAAGAGGTGCATGGTGTTGAAGGCCTGATTTTTATGGGGATAACAATATTGAAAGTGAAATTTTAACAAACTTTATGAGTAAGAAAGGGAAAAGTAAGGTTTTCCATAAAATAAAAATAGATTGTCATATCACCAAAGTCACATATTGATGTATAAACATATAGGTCTTTAGATGGTACCCTAGTTACAACATGACGAAGGAAAGTTTGAGGAGTTCTTAGAAACAAGAGACTTCTTCAGAAGAGAAAAATTGTCAGTCAGTAGTTCCTAAACATTTTATTTCCAGAAAGTGGAAAGTTATGTCAGCACTAAAATTCAGTGTATGCTCAGTTCTTATGCTCTTTCCCTCAGTGTATTTTCTTGCTCCTTGTGGGAGGAAACAGGTTGAGGTACATGCCACTGCAGTTTTTCTTAAGCTTTACAGCATTTTTGGAGCTTCTTCAACAGCATTTGTTATTTGTTGATGGTGAATTTCCTGTGTCAATTTTAAAATTTTTCTCTCCACACTTTGGTATATTGAGACTTCATAGCTGGGTTGGGTTAGGTAAGTCCTCCTGAATTCAAGGGTATTCTTTTTTTTACCTTAAGGAAAATCCTGATGTCTTGTTGCAGAGCAGCCCTTAATGATCCTCTACATACAGAAGTGACATATGGGGTGCCCTCTATCCATTTTGCACAAGGTTAGCTTAGATGTTTTCAGAAATGCTTTCTTCTAAATTGAAAAAAAAAAAGACATCTGCTTTTCTGTTTTGCATAATAATAATAATTATGTAATTATAGTTCATTAACATGCACATGCACATGCACATGGTGTTTTGTTCTGTTTTTTGGTCTGACATATATAGACTTCAGTACTATTTGAAAGATCATTTAAAAATAAACCATCATTGAACAAAAATCCAGAAATGTGTGACAGGCTCTATTCAGAGCAGAATACTCAAAATTTGTCTTGGCTGGGATTTAGCTGCTGTTTAATAGACTATTAGCTCCAATTTGCTACTGCTTTATTTGTGTCAATGCACTCTGATCTGAGCTTTTTTGTCAACTGCCTTGCTCTGAATATAACTAGGAACATATTCCAAAAATGCCATTCAGCAGTGGGATGCAAGTTGAACTCATGTGTGCCTAGCAAGACTTGCATGTCATTAATTACAAGATCTTCTTTACCTCTGACTGAAAGCTTTCAGGTAAATCACTTAAGTGAGAAAAAGACAATTCTCTAGAACTTATGCAAGACAATGTTGATTCTGAATGTTTTCATCAGAAATTTAAAAATTATTCATAATTGTGCTAATAACTTGTTCTGATCCTGATAAATTTTTTACAGCTTCTGTATGTTTAAAAATTTGGTCTTTGATATACTATATGTAATAGTTCTCCAATTTTATCAAAATTATCATTTAAAAATTGTTTTCATCCATTCTTTACCAGTCTTCCTCAGCTGAAGTTGACACAATCTGTCCCCCTTCCTCTACTCCCTCCTTGCTCCTTTTTGTCTACTTTTTCCAGTGCTTATGCCTTATTTCTTACCTGATTTTTAAATTATGCCTGGGACATAAGTGAGTGAGAGTAGGGTTTAATTTTGTCTGCTTCTAGTTTGAGAAGAAAGAAAAAGAATAATTATTTTCTCTCAAAATTGCCTTCACTCAAGTTGTACCATTATGGTGCGCAGAGCAGATTACTGCAAAATCTGGGTTGCAAAATGTAGTCTGACTTCTCCTCAGGAAGAACAAAACTTCAGGCCCCAGCTTCCTAGAAAAGTTCTTTAACTGTGAAACTCTTCTGAGAAAGTGGACACAAAAGACCCAAGTTAACTGACTCCATCTACTTGGGATCTTAATATCTGTAGATGTTTCTTTACAGTCTCAAAGGAGTGAGAGGTAACTCACCATCTCCTAGAGATCCAATAAATACATAATTACATTACCTAAGTTAGCTGCACTGGATTATGCTTTTGAGCTTTGGAAGAAATGCAGGTGTAGTAGTGAATCTCTCATTTTGAGCTTTTTTTTATAATTTACTTCCTTTATAGTCTCTTACAACTCATAAAATAGTAGGCAAAATTATTTGTAGAAATTTGGCATCTAAATAAGATACTGTCTCTAAATATGGGTCTGAATTTGCTGGCAGACACAGCTATTTTTGTTAAGTGACAGTGTCTGAATCATAGACGTAGAGTCATAATCATTTAGGTTGGAAAGGAGCTGAGAAAGCAATCCAATCCATTCCCACCCCCAGACAGGGGTGATGATGAACTCTGACTTGCCTGTGAACTGCTCCAGTTGAGATCTCTCTTTCAGAAGACTGGAAATAAATTTTGTGCTAGGGAAGCACCCACTGTTCTGAAGAGCCAGGAGACCCTCTCTCCCTGCCTTTCAGACTTTTACACCAAAGTCTCAAAAGAAAGTATAGGAATTTTCTATCCTACCCAAGAACTGCTGGTGATTTTACAACAAAAAGATTTAAGGAGAATTGAAGTTTCTCATGACCTCTTCTTTATATGTAATCTGAAGAGAAAGAAAAGATCCAAAGATAAAAAAATGCTCCTTTGTGAACAATTAATTAAATTTAAATTGCTTGATACTTGTCTGACAAACTTATAAATCCTTGAGATTGGAAAGTGAATTTCTAAAAGAATCTCCCCACTCAATGCTATTTTAGCTTTGCATAAGCATTATGAAAAGAAAAAGAAAAATCAGAAAAGCAAGGCAAGGTATGCATTCTATTTTTTGACTGTTCTGTACCAAAGAATAAATTTAATAAAGGCTGCAGGTAGCTTTAGGCAAAACAAGTTTTGCAAGGATTTCGAAACTTTTTTTTTTCTGAATATAAAAGCTCAGGGACTCTATAGTCTTTATAAAGACCTTTAGAAAAGTGTAGACTTTAGCCAGCTGGAGGAAAAAATTTTATAGTACATAAAATGAGAGGGAAAAAAAGAAAATTTATATTCATGTGTTACTCAGTTAGAAATCTCCACATTCCATTTCTGTATTCATCCTAGAAATATATCTCTAGTTATTAGTAAGATATTACATCAGTGATCACATCATTATGTGAATTTATATTACAATTTAAGAGAGTTTAGTAATTAACTTTTTAGAAAGACAGCTTCTGAATAAGTTAGGGAATGTCTTATATAGACGTTTGGAAGTACTTCTCCATTGACCACTGTGCTCTGACATACTCCTTTGTTGGTGTGATCCTTCAGCATTAACACTGACGAGTGTTCCTGCAACAATCCATTCAACTTTTTCTTACCTGAGGCACAAGATTATATCAGTATTAACTTTAATCCACTGATCTATTTCAAGCTGAAATGTTATCTGTCTTTGCCAGCATATCTCTGATGGTCTCCATACGCATAGACATAATCAAATCACTTTTGTGCTTTCATGATCAGAACCTGTTTTGACCGATCTAACTTAGTCCACCAAAATTGCTGTCCTCCTGTGTTATCTGACAATCACTACAAATTAGACCTCCTTACCTTCCATTCTAGAAAAAAAATTAAATTATTCTTTTAATTCAGAAGGGAGTGGAAGTGTTAGTGTAGGTCACTCTTAACTGAAGAACCAGCAGTAGCAAGTTGCATATTATTTTCCCTAAATGTTCTTGTGAAAATGGATTTTTCTTAACTTCAGGAAGAACCAATAAGTATAAAACTTCTAAGACAACATCATTATCTTCTAAATAAGCAGACATATACTTCTGTTTGCCTATATGAATTTCTGCTATTTGAACACACTGAAATAGGTACATCCATGATACTGCACTCCAATAATTTATGACTGATATATTCTATCATTTAGAACATTGGTGAATATTTCTTGCTTTAACCAACACATTAAATGCTGAAAGCAGAAATCTTCATGGATGGAATAGGTCATTCTGCTGTTGTGTATCTCAGAATTCAATGTTTCTATTTCCAGATTGATTATGAAGAAATATAAAAGACAATATACCTCTTCCTTTGTCTTTGGAATCTTTCAGCAAGTCACATACAGAATTTAAATAACTTACATTATGTTTTCAAGCAGTATAGAGAAAAGAAACCAACAAAAAACAACTTCTTAAGAGTTTTTGGCTGGTCGGCTTTTTCAAAAGAATACTTATTAATTTTTTTTTTTTTTTTTTGGATGATCATAGGCAAAAGTTACTCCCCACTTTCTTTCTCTTGACTCCTGCTTGATTAAGGCAGCTTCCTCAGGAAGCAATTGTCTACTAGACAAGAATTAAAAGGAAAGTCTGAAAAACTTTCACAGGGTTAGGTGGAGGTAAAAACATGTAGCAAAAAGCATAGTTCTTTCACTCTTGAGCTGAACAGTGGATTTCCCTGCTCATTACTGCATCGAGAAAAAAATAATCACAGAGCCAAAAGCCTTAAATGAAAGGCACAGACAGCTTTTCATTATTGCTCCATCAAAACAGTCCTTCTACATAAGGCTTGGAAAAGTACATCAAATGGTGTCAAAAGTGTAACAGATCTGCACAAAGTACTGTAACAGAAGGAACTTTACCTGTGTGTTGCCCAACTCAACAGATACAAATTACGAAGGTTCTCATGGAAGTACACTCTGGGATACTCTGTGGAGTCCACAGCCTCAGGAGGGTTTAACTCCCTCCTATGCTTCTAAGCAGTATCAATGTGCAAAGAATGCTTTTCCATTTCCTTTGGAATGTATCACTGATGAAGAAAACATCCAGTGCTTGTCCCTGTCTTTACCATTTTGTGCCAGCTAGTGCAGAAAAGATCCAAAAAAGGGTTTATCCACACTTTCATAACGAGGAAAAATTCAGCTCCAGATAGACTCTCTCCCGGAAGTCTCCCTTTACTACTAAATAGGATGCAGTAAAATGAGTCAGAAATGAGCAGCTAAAAAGAGTTGGCTATCACACTAGTAGAGGGATGTGAGATTCAACAGTTCTTTAGTAAGAGAGGTAATCATTGTGATTCTCATAAGCATTGTATGCAACAAAATCTAAGAATCTGAAGAGTTTTTAAAAAATTAAGATGTATGGGCTTATTTTGGTTGGTTTTTTAATCTTGGTTTTGGATTTAGTTTTTTGGTTTAGTTTTTTGTTTGTTTTATAGGGTAGCTGTCAGAAATTGTTTTGCAAGCATTTGTTGCCAGATTACTACAAGGTTGTCACAAGCCTCTTAATATTTTTTTTTACTTAAGATTAGTAAAGAAATTTACTAGTTTGAGTTTAATATCAGAAACTCTTCAAAGTGAAGAGATATTACATTTGTAATGATACCAGTTAGCTTTTTCTGCTGATCTACACTTTTCTACAATATTGGTACTGAATAAATATGGAAATCCTTATGGGTTAAATTTGTGTTTGTCTTAGTAAGTAAATCTAGAGAGCTTATAAGAATCTTTCAGGAGATATATTAGAATTCTTACCCTGTTGTTTATCCCAGTTCCATCCATTTGAGATGGAAGTTTCCAAAACACTGCAAAGATTCTCACTCATGAATATTAATTTAGTGAGGAAGAAGGAGGAACATGATACCCATCAAACTGTCAGTTTGATGGTAGACGGTGAAAAATGATATAGCCAAAACCTATGGGACTGCAATTCCACCCAGAATACTGTTAGAAATAACTCTGAAGTAGTAAAATATTTCCCAACTATTTCAGATTATAACTACTTCAGGGGTTGATGCTGTGCTGTGTTTAACATATTTATACTGTGCATTGCATGCATGGATAAATAACAGTATTACCAGATCAAAGTAAAGAGATAACCAGAAAAATAAGTTTAATAGACATAGAATAACCTGTAGTGACAAGAAACTATTCTATAATATTATTATGCAGATCCAGCTTCATACAGTATTTGCAAGTGAACTAATAATAACACTTCCATGATTTATTTTGGAAAATCCATATATATCTCAAAAACACTCTCAGCAGAGTGTTGTTATTACTTTATTAAATACTACTTTTGCCTACTTGAGCTTAACAAACAAATCTAATGGTATGAAAGAATTTAATTTCAGAGCTGAATGATAATTTTTCAGGCATGGTTAATTCACATAATTCAAAGTTAATTATGTTTGCAATATTAGAGAGTGCAGTAATTTTGTTCTGTTCAGCTGCAGCTCTTATTAAATCTTATGTTTTGATTAGGAAAGCCAGGCTTTAAGATTGTACAGTAAATTAGAAAAAATGGCAAGGTATGGGGAAATGTTTTTAGGCACATGCTTTTGTTCATATTCATATCCTCTCTTGTGTTACATCACTTTGTCAATCCAAAGCTGAATGAGATATGCATAAATATTTATTTACACTTCATTCTATATGTGATTTATTTCATTTTTTTAAGCATTTGGGAATGCTAAACTTGATGTCCCCAAGCCACTTGATGAAGTAATGTACAGTGGGTACATCTCTCCTTCTTGTACCAAGCAGTATTTCCCCTGCTGTATTCCCCAGTGGAAAAGAAAGGCTCGACAGAAGAGAGATTTACAAAATCAATTAGGAAGTGTCAGAGACTTATTGACAGGGGATCGATTTATTTCAGTGTTAGATTTGTGGCATTGATTAGATATCACTAAATTTGTTTTCAGTTAATACATTTGAATAGCATTTAAAGGTGTGATACTCTGTGTTGTAGGTTGGGTTGATTTAGTCAGGGATTTTATTAATGTTAGTTAGATTGTTCCTTGTACCCCTATTTTTCCCTCACAGCGGTTTGCTCCAAGTTGTTTACCATGGGAGCTCCTGCCACTCAGATCTGTCAATCTTCTCACTTCTCCCAGTTTTCTCCTTATATGGTTCTGTCAGTCAAGGTTTGTTCACTCCTTGTTGGGGTGTCAATCTTGTAACCACTCCCTGCTTCTTCATGAAAGTTCTGCATCAATCACTCTACTTTTGCATTCCTATTTTCCCAGAATGCTGTACCCACCTCTGTTATGTTACCATAGGTTGTTATAATCTATGTCACTCCCCTGTTGTTTGTCCCCATTGGGTGAGCCAGGTTTCCACCGCTGTCCGCCCACCCCCTACTTAATCTGTTGCAAGTTCTTTGTCCGTCGGCATTTGCACTGCATTCCGTCCAGAGGGCATCCCTCCACTCATGGGGGAATAAAAGTTCTTTGGACCAGCAAACAAAGTGTCCTTCTCTCGTCCCTTCACTTCCTCTCAGCGTGAAGCTACCAAAGCTGTGTTACCCACGCCGCGGCACTCAGCATCATCAGGGAGGCAGACGCCATAACCCTGGAGCGCTCACTCACGTGGTGGCTATGGCCTTACAAAGGCAGCGCTAGCCGGCGCTCAACTGCTTGAGGTTGTAGCAGGTAGCTGCTGCAACTCTGTACAAGCTGTATTTCTCAAAGAAGAAAGGCAGTTCAATGTGTGAAATTGATGGGGTGTTCACAATCTGAGGCCATGTGGGAACTGTAGGGTTTTGAAGCCATTCACAAGGGTTCAAGCTCCCTCCTGAGTTTCTGCTTCCTATGTAATTTTGGTGATATTTTTTAGATTGACGTGACTAGGTAAGGTTACCAATCTGAATATGTTATTTTCGAGTTTATAGTCTTCCTTTAGATATATGCTAGAGAACAGGAGCAAAATCATTGTCCTGTCTCACAGCAACACAACAATGGTAAATGCAGCACAGTGCTGCTCTGCAGTCATGCTACAATGTTTGGATTGAAGACACATAGCTACTTCATGAAAATGTAGCAAAAGTAGGCCTGGTCTCACACTGTACTGGTAGCAATACAAATTTCTAACTCTTTTTTTACAGGGACAGATCTCAGCATTTCTCTGGGCTGGTTCTACTACCACCGAGCTTTACAGAAGCATTTATAAAACATTAGACAAAAATTTGTACCTCCAACACAAACTTTTCTCTTCAATGTGTCTTTGAACTTCCTTTTACTGTGGTGGGTTTTTTGTTTGTTCATTTATGTTTGTTTTTTCTTTTTTTCCTAAATTAAGCCTTTCCAATACAGTTTTTAGTTTTGACTTCCTTATTTAAAAGGCTAGAGATGCTTTTTTATTGCTCACATGTGGCAGCACATTTCTCTCTCTCTCAGGATTTTTCATAGAGGTGCACAAAGAAAAAGAAAGAGAAAACAATTTCTATTTCTGCTCCTTGTTTTTCCTATGTGGAATGTGTTTGGAGAATTGTTTACCTGGGGTGATTGCTTGGTTGGATTCTGGTGAGGATTGTTTGAGCCTGATGGCCAATCAGATCCACCTGTGTCTGGACTCTCCCGAACAGGGTCACGAGTTGTTAGAGTCAGATATGGTAGTTAGAGAAAGTAGGTATGTAGTTTTAGTATCTTCCCTTATACAGTATATTAATGTATTATAGCCTAGTTATAATAAGGAAATCATTCAGCCTTCTGAATTAGAGTCGGACATCATCATTTCTTCCCATTGGGTTTGCTTGCATTTTACAATACTCACATAGCAAACTGTGTGTTCACAGACTTGAGTACTTGAATAGGAGTGGCAAAGAGCTGTATATGCCAGGAACTAACAGAAAATAATCTTCATTGAGCAGTCTTAATTAGTCACAGAATCTCTTTGTCCCTATCTAAGGCAGGGTCCTATGACAAAAGCAAAACGGAACCCCATTATTCATTAACTCAGAGTTCATCACATACTGATGGAGTTTTAACTACATCAATATTCCCTGTGTGAGGGAAGGAGTGAAGCCTGTGTAAAATCTTGAATGTGTAGCCTTAATTCTTGTACTTTGTATCTTTTGCTGTTCTTTTAGTAAAGTATTTCTGTGACAGTGTAAACTCATATTTGGTCTTGGAGTTCATTGCATGGAGTGTGTCATCACTGCTGTCAGGCTACAGGAAGCTGGGAAATAAACCAAGCCTTAGAAGCTAGCAATTTTAATAAAGTGCTAACAGCCAGTGAATATCTATGGACAGTGAAGATATAAGTCACTTAATGACTGTTAAAATTCCAGGCTAAAAGATTTCCACAGACCAGAGAATCCCTGCTGCAAGGAGGATTGTTATTGGGATGAAAGTAATTTTCTCTCCTCATGCTAAATTTAATCACACAGAATCCTGTTCTCTTCTGTTAAAAGTTCTTTCTCATGCTTTTGACAAAGCAAGTGTAATATTTGATTATGCTTGGAAGGAACGTTAGCAGGAAGAACAGAAACTTCTGAGGAATGGTGAGATCATTTATGTGTAATTACAGCACAGTGTCAGGCCCTGGGTTACCTCTGAATGAATTTACTAATGCAGTCATCATCTTGTTGTTCACAGTCAGCAGCCACGCTGCTGCAGTGTAACTAGGGTAACAATAAAGCCACATATATTTTTGTAGAGGTAAGATAGTTTCCTAGAATGTCTGACATTTCACTGCTGGTGACTGGAGTAAAATGCCAATGCACTGAACTCTGATGTAATTCTGAATGTTAATATCTACAAATAGGGCCTATTAATTTTCCTTGACTTTATATGTGTATATTCATATGTATGTATGTATACATGTTACTGGAAATAAATATGAAGGAATCATTAGTGGAAAAGGAACTGTCTGCTTAAAGCAAATTATATTATCCTGCCACTTAATGCATTAGTGGAAAAGGAACTGTCTGCTTAAAGCAAATTATATTATCCTGCCACTTAATGTCTTTTCATAAGGGATTTGTGGAACAGACCTTGCTCTTTCATGGCTTTTCCAGAAATTTAGGGTCTGTCTTTCAGAAAAATTTCTTCTTTCCAAGCTCTAAATGTTTTGGAATTTTTAATGTTTTCAAATTTTGACTGGTTTTGAACATCCACAAATAAGAGGTGTTATTTCAAAGGCAGTCTAAGTGTGCTGCAGTGAGGAATTTTTCATACTGGTGGAAACAAAATTCAAGGAGTTCATCATCTTCTCAGAATTGCTGCATTTGTCTAATGTACATTAGACTTGAAGAAAACTAGAACATAAATAGATAATACTTGTGACAAGGGTACTTTCTGAGAAGCTGGAAGAGGAGTTAACTGGGAATGGGGAAATCTGGAGTCCAGCAACTGGGTGCTGGGAAGAATTATTTTTAGTAAGAAAAACTATCATTATAATAGTGTCTGTGTGCTTCTCCAATGTGATCCACCAATGCAGGGGATTATTGATTCCCCCATCATCAAACTAGACACAATGTATTACTCAAATTAATGAAGTTCATATCTATTGGAATGTCTCTAGTGAAGAAAGTTATCAAAGTCCTTTATTTATCCCTATAATATATTCTATTTTTTTTCCTTTAAAATAAGTAAATGAGGAAACAAGCAAGAAAACAAGAGTATCAGCTTTTTGTTTTCACAATTCATGCTTGGATATAAAAGCAAAATTATAACCTCTGTCACCAGGAGATGTTTTCAATTCTAAGAAGATGAAGTGTTCCTCCAGCAGAATGCAGTGATGGTTGATAAAAAGTGTCTCACGCTGTATGACCCCACTCAGCCCCCTGCACAGCTGGGGCTGTGCCTTCCAGCTTCACTGCTGGGTTTTCACTGACTGAGTTCATGCCACCATTTCCCTGGCAGCATTAGCAGAGGCAACTTGGACTGTGCTCAAGAACCCATGTTATTACATTACTAAGAAACTTAAAAATCTTTTTTTCTGCTCCTGTACTCCTCATGTAGCTAGTCCAGGATGCTCAGAAAATTCAGTCTGTTGAGAAAGCTGTTTGCTGCTAGAGGTTTTGTGGTTTGTATTGCTGAGCTGCCCAGTGACTTACCTGTGAACTTAAGGACACTGCTCCGATTCACATATGTCCCCAGTGGTTCTCTGCTTGGTATGTTTCATAACTTAAAGTTTGGATGAATTCTGCCAACTGAAGTTCAGCTCAAAACTCGACTTTACTTCTTATTCTCCAAATCTTCAGAAGCTCTACTTTATCATCTAGTGACATGTAGCAACTGAAACAAGTGGGAACAGACTTGGCAAGACAATTTCTGCCAAACCAACTGCTTTTCACATTACACACTGTAAGAAAAATACAGATCCAAGTAGATATAGTAAATGTCAAATGATTCTCTATTGCAATTTCTGGCCACTATTGAGTGCTCCTTAGGATTTAGTCAAAATGTGTTATGAAGTCTAATACACCACAGCGCACAGGGCCTAGGACTGCAGCGACTCTGTGGGTTGTTGAATCCACTGTTCTGCTTATGAAGACAAGTGGCATCCCAGTTTAAAATCATTCAAATATTATCCTGAACTCTGCTAAGAACATGCTCTGGAACATGACTCTTCTCACAGATATAAGTGTCCTAAACTGAGGAGCACTTTACACATTTGGTTTTGTATCCAATTTTGTATTTTGTATCAAATCTGTATCCTCCAGAGAATCGATTTTTTTTCTCCGTAGTGACTAGATGCCACAATTAAAATAAAACATCTGTCATAATAGAGACATATATATATATAGAGAGAGAGAGAGAGAAAGAGAGAGAGAGAGAGAGAGAGAGGGCCAGTCTAATGAAAAAAAAATCAAATGGACAAAATCTAGGAAAAAAGAAACCTGATTATTTCCTATTTTACAGATGGCTCTGCCGCTCAGTTAAATAGTGAGCCAGATTTTCAAGCATTTAGCAACCTAAAATGCAGATGGTGCCTTTGTGCTTTCAAAAACACCTGTCTGTGCATGAATACAGCTGTGTGTTAACTGGCTTTAAAAATCAGGGTTGGAACTGGTTGTCCAGCTTATGCAGGAAATCTGCAGTAAAACTAGGAATCATGCTCTAAATCAGTTATCTCAACAATTATCTTATCTTTCTATAAAAGTGTGTGAAATGACTCTTCAGATGACACACAGCCTATGAATGGGAGCTTCTGCAATTAAAGCTAATATTCAGTCATGCTGGAGTGCAGGATCATTTTCTCAGATCTTTCCTCCTGCAATCCTGAACCACTTTCTCCAAGTTCCCTGCAGGCTGCACACTTTTCCCTGCCTTGACTAATACTTTTTAAGTTTGCCTTCCTCTAAGACTTAGAAAATGGAAAGTGGAGATACATTTTTATAAACTCTTGAGGGCTAGTTTTGTTGTCAGTAATTTTTAAAAGGTCTAATTGTACTTGCTTACTAAAAGCAAATAATATAAAATTATACTTCCAAGTGTACATTTAAAAAACTAAACGTGTCACAGTGCTTATAAATGGATTGCTTTGAAGACAGGGAAATACTGCCTTGGAAAAGGGCAGACAAAGCTCTATCACACATTCTTTTTGGTTTTGCCTGATTCTTCTCCAAGTCTTGAACACAACTGCTTTCACATGATCTCTTCCTTTTTCATCCACTATATAAGTACATGCAAGGTCATTCTATTATACCTGCCTTCTTTTCAGCTGAGTTTTTTTCTAATTTTCTGTTGTAGAAGAGATCAGGAAAGTGCTCAGAGGATCAGGCCAACCTCTCAAGTGTCCACTAACTCAGCTCTGATTGCTAGCATTGAAAACTGCAGGGATGGATACACTGAAGGTACATGCAGTACAATTACTATAAATGTTTTATTGCTGGACAGATTTTTAGATAGCCGATCTGAGAAATGTGTGTTAGAAGAATGAGGCATAATTTTGAAGGCAAGAATAAAACACACCTTTTCACTAATTTATCTCAAATGCAGAGGAACAATTATAGAAGCAATCCTCTGAGGACCTCATAACATTTGTTATAGACAAAGAGCCTTTCCACTGAAGCACCATATTGTGTCCTGACTCTGCATTCAGCTGTGTCAGCAGGTTATGTTTAAAATCCACTTAAAAGTGAACTTGGGGTCTAGGTATGTTTTCCTCTTAATTAACCTGCATAATCTGTTTTTGTACATAATTCATCCCTTCATTAGCATTTTAATTAGGGAGTGTGCAAAATGTCAAGTCTAATTGGCTCAGGAAGATGTGGTACAACAAAGCCCTGGACTAAATGTAGCTGTGGGCAGTGCACTGAACAGCTGGCTTGCAGTTCAGGTTGGGACTACAGTACAGGTAAGAGGATTCATTCACTTAGTTTTCTGTGATTAAATGTATCAACACTAATTTCAAAAGTAAAACTGGAGGACCTGCAGACTTCTTGTTCCTGCATTTTAGTGACATGTAGCCTGTTTCCTCTTGACTCTATGCAGTCCAGATGCAGTTCTCTTACTCTGCAGGACTTAAATCCCTTCTCTTCTTGTTTTCTGAATCTTCCCTTTCTCTGCCAGTTCTTTCCAGTAATCTTACAGCACCTGTAGAAGGAGAGAAAAAACTGGGCTCCCTAAAATATTTTAATTAAATTGTCGTTTACCAGATGGTTGAGAGATGATGTTTTGGAGTCCTCACAGGGGCTCTGGGCTTCATTGATGCATTCAAACTTGCCACTTCTCATTCTCTGAAGAAAGTAGCTGGCCCCAGTAAGACATGTTGCCCTTGCCTTCACTGGAGATACCCACAAGAAGAGTGGGGCTCTCCCATCCAGGGGCCTGGCAGTAAGTAGTGTGCAGAGGAGAGCTGCTCTTCAGCTGCTGCTCAGCTGGGAGGAGCCATCAGGCTGTCAGTGCTTGGGGCTTTGTGTCTGGGACACATCTAGTGGCCACCAAGCTGTACGTGGACTCCATCTCGTGAAATATATTTTATTGCAGAAGTCTTCTGAGAAAAGTTTAATTCCAGGTACCTCCTGTTGTAACTTACTAAGGAGGATAACTTTTGTTCATATGAATCTGTGACATTACCTGTTTTCTGTCTTTTTTTTTTTTTTTTTTTTTCTCAGTTCACTCTCTTGTCTTAACATTTCTGTATTCCCCTAGCAGTTTTTTAAAAGTATATACCATCTGAAAGAATTGTTTATTGGTTTGAGGATATGTTGAAGTCTTTTCATTTCCAGGTGTGGGAAGCGTAGGGGGCTTAGTAGGTGGAGGAGAAGCCTTTGAAAGTAGGAATGGAAAATATGTTATATATTTGGTTCTGGTAGAATTCTTTTCAGATGTCTGGAATGAAATATTCTGGAAAATAATGTGTAGCTGGAAAAAAGAGTAACACTCAAAGACAACCGTTCTGTAGTTAAAATATTTCATTGAAGGTTTCTCAGACTGAAAACCCAACATGGCGTTCTTACAGTTTTGTTTTACACTGTGTTTTTCCTTCAGTGCATGTCATTATGTGATGGTGTAAAATTAGCAATGAAACTAGGACATCCACATTATTTATAAAAATTTAAAATTCTGCCTTATGATATATATAAAATATTTTATATTTTACTTATTTTCTTTGTTATTGTTGTTGGTTTTGATTAAGGGATGTATTTAACCACCCCATTTACCTTTTTATTATTTCTGGAATTACTTTCCCAGTGTGAATAAAAAGGGATGAAATAGAGTCTCCTTATTACTCATTCATGCCTAATACAGTCTTACCAAATTTCCTAGCATGTTCATATAGAGCAGCTGGCACTTTTGACAACTTTTTTGATGATTTTCATGTTAATATATTAAACTTGAATAAAAGCTTAATAAATATAAGGTTTCATTAACAAATATCAAATCTAAGAAAAAGGTTTCAGGATAGGTTTTCAAGCAACCTGGTGACAGGCACAGGTGTGAAAGGAGTTAATTAATGAGCAACATCATAGAAAACTACACTGGGTAAAAAAGATTGCTTTAAAAAATTATTTAAAAATTTAAATAACTTATATTAGCAATGGCAAGTATGTCTGAGATGTGATTTGTTGGAGGTAGAGATGTGACTTCTAATAGCTAACTCATTCAGATAAGACACTACTGAGATTTAACATTCAAACATATTAAGTATACTTCTTTTTGCCAAAATAATCCAAAACACAAACCTTGAGTCTGTGAAGGATCATAGGGAGAATGTGTCACTTGCAGAAATCATTAAAGAAGTGTGTTTATTGTCAAAGGCTCTGGAAGGCTAGAGGTTGTCTGCAATTGCTGCTTCACCAAAATCCATTAGGATGGGAAAAAAACAAACCAAAAACAAACCAAGGTGTCAAAAAGAAGCAAGTCCTTTCTGTGAAATGTAAAAGACAGCTCCTGAAGCTGCCTGGTATACATCGTCAGAGGAGTACCAATCAATATTTTGCACAAAATGCAACTTAATTGTATTTGTCTATTGTTCTGCTTACTTAGCAATCATTAAAAAAAAAATAAAATAAAGAGCCAGAATCATTCTGCCATTCTGACAACAAAAGCTGCTGTCCAGAGCCCAGACTAGATACTTTGGCTGTGTGTTGAGTGACTGGAGACAGACACAGAAGCTGGCACTGCCAGTAGACAGACTGGAATAAAGCTGCCCTTACTATATTTTTAATACAATATTGATTGCCACTTAAATAGACAACAGTTAATTTTTATAAGCTCATGTTTTATTTAAATTAAAATAAGTCTTTTCTTTCTGGCTATATTTAACCTTTTGTGGCTGCAAGCATTTTCTGGAGCTGGAGACTCAAGATGTGCTAATGTACACACACTGAAACAGGTTCTTTTTCATGAAAGAAAATGTTTTGTAGAAACCTTCTTGCTGTTCCAAAGCCCTGTGAGTCAGTAACTGGCAAAATCTAGACATACAGTTGAGCTATAATATTTGTTTCAACAACAGATAGGACAATTAATAGAACTTGAACAGGATTTAATTTAAGATATGCTCTTTCAGTATTTAGAGGATTCAGCTGAGAACTGGCAGACAGTTCTGTGCTGTACTGAGAAAATACCAAGATCTCCAGTCACAGTCTCATCCTTGCTAATCCATACCAACAGTTCTAAAATATATCCTGTGTAACCTGGGCCCTTTGCCCTTTCATTGTCACTTAGACCATTATTCAATTGGAAATGATAAGTTATTGAGACAATCTCTGATTCTTGCTGTGCCAATCCAAATCTTGTGTTGCTCCAATGAAGGAGATAGCTTAAAGGAATTATTTTGGACTTAACCTTGGTCAGTATCTTTAGGGTTTTCTATGAAGATTGCCAAGAAATTAAATTCTACAATCCAGAATAGAACTTTAATTAATAAATTTCATTTACAAGGAAGTTGGGAGATATAGACTGAAGATTTTTTATGTCCTAGGTTTTAGGCAGACGGTCTTTTCATTGATGTAAATCCATGTGCTGCATTAAATGGGAACAAATGCAGAGCAAAATTGATCTTTTTCTGAAGATATTGTGATGCAAAAGGTCTCGTCATTGGCTTAAAGAAAATTCATATAAAGCCAAGAAGTTATTGATACTTTTTAATTAAAATCTTACCACTGGCATGAAAATTAATTATAATTTTATTTTAATTATTAATATAAGTGTTGCTATTATTATTATTATATTAGAGGGAAAGAAAAAAAAAAAGAAATAACCTTATTACATGGAGGAAATTGATGAAATGACAGTACAGTTTAAACTTGTGCCTCTGATTACCTCCCCTTTTTCTCCTCCAAGATTTGCATTTCTGTACTAGAGACGGGTTTTACACTCCTGGGCCTTCACTTCATCTCCTGTTCTTCATCTTATCATCTCCTGTCTCTTTGACATTGCACCCTGTGTCCCCATGTTCAAGGTCTCTGCCATAATGCCAGGCCATTGCCCCTCTGCACAAAGCCAAACCCCCTCATTGACAAGATAGGGACATAAATATTTCATCATGTGTAGAATAACTTCTAGTTACTGCATTCTACAAAGAAAATGTATTCTCCACAAAGATAAATTAAGGGTAAGTCAAATTAGGCATAACCACCTGGTCTTTAGAAAAAATAAACAACCTGTGTTTACAGACAAAAAAAAACCTAAAAAGCTCCTGACCAGCCAGTACAAGATCAGACCAAGCAAGACTGACAGCACTCAGCCCTGAGACAGTGTAAGGCCACTACAAATGCAATAGCATCTTAGGAGGTATAGAAATAGTTCATGCGCTGGGCTACAAGTCTACAAGTTCATGGGTAAGGGCAGCAGTTCTGCAGGTTTAATAAGTCCATCAGCAGTAGCTGACTGTTTTCTATTATTTTTTCTTATTAGAGATCATCTAACATTATATTATACATTCCAACCTCTTTTAAACAAACTCTTTGTCAAAGGTCATGTGCTATACAATTTCATAAGCCTGTGCAATTCACAGTACATATAAAAGTATGTTTTCCCATAACAAATTACTGGAAATAGTGCAACAGAGTTGCTCAGTAGTACTCAGGGTAGTTTAAAGGTGTGGAAAGTTTGATATTAAATTTCCTATGTTGTCTTCACTAGAAGAAGTTCCCTTTGAAACCCACTTGGTAACCAGCCTTTTCTTTGAGGTCTACTATAAAAATATATTTCTATTCTTATACAATTTTCAGCTACCAGAGCACATATCGAACAGCTTGGGTTTAGTTACTGTATTGACATCTGCTTTGCAGTGGTATTAGCATAATAAAGCTCAGTGCAAGATGTTATGGATTGGAAAAATATGTTTATTTTCAAGGTTTTAAGGCAAGTTAATTTTATGTTTTCACACTCGCTTGCTCACATACTGGTGGCACACATACTCTGTGTGTTCATATGGCCTGACCAAGGTCACTTGTGCACAATACAGAAGACAAGCACCAGCTGTCAAGACCTCTGCATCTCCAGAGCTCCTCTTGACTGACACTGACAGACTGGACAGCCACACCTTTCTTGTCCTTCAGGAGCCATCAGCTGTTTTGGGGTAGATGTCTGCTTCAGATCTTGCTTATTTCAGCCACCACAAATCTTAAGGCGCATCACTGCCCGCTGTCTGTTCCTCTTATTTTGGCATATGTGTGGAACACATGTCTCCTGTCTCCTTCTCTTGGCAGGCAAACGGGAAGGAGTGGTGTGTGTCGTGTGCTGCAGCCTTGCTGCTACCCTGCTAGAGCCAGGGTGCTGGCTCCTTTGCTGATGGGTTGTCTGCTTTTCAAACTTGTTCAAACTTTTTTGTTTTGATATCAAGAACATGTTCCTTGGTTTTGCTGATGAAAACAGTGTCCTGGGAACACTATCCCATATTATTTGGCCATTCTTTTAAATAGTTTTGCTTTCCTTCCCACACTTAGACACACACATTTCCATTCAGACTTCTTTCTTCTTTCTCCAGTCTTAGTATTTCTAATGAATCTCTGCTGTGTAAGTAAAACAAAACTCCAGTTTTCCTGGGTAAACCCCTTTTTCCCCTAAAAACAGATTTATGAAATCAGTTACAACTCTTTTTTATTGCTGGGTGGTAGCTTCTCAAAGGTCATCACAGGTAAAATAAAACCAGAAGAGAGGAAATGCATATTATAGCCAGCACAGGCAAGTTGTGCATAATTGAATATCATCATAAAACCACATAAATTAAAGTCCTACAAAAATAGAACCTTTCCTTCAGGAAAAGCATTAATCCAAATATTTTATGATGGCTGTTCAGTAGCATTCTTATTGTCACTTTCTTCTTCTTTTCTCAGTGATTACATCCATTTGTTGGGTCTTGACTTAAATTAGATTTTGAAAGGTCTCAGGGCAAGGACATGTCATTCTATACATTTGAGCAATATCTGACACAATGTCACCTCCTCACTTTTGACAGGTTTCCCAGGAACTGCTGGAATAGCAATAATAACAAATAACATCAATAATAAAATTTGACCTAATAGGATTACGACATATATGCATTAATACATATTTGTTGTTTAATTCCTTAAAGACTGGTTAATATGGGTTTCTTTACTTTTAAAGACCTTAAAACTTTAAACAATTTTGGCAACAATAGTGAACATTTTTCCTAATATTGTTAGCTCTGATATTGCCCCTTTATTGCCATATTTAACCATTCTGATAAATCTGTCTGTAGATGGCCACATTTTAATTTTCTGTGGTTTGCTTTTTTAATAGATTACTCATGCCAGGAGACTTGTGGTAAACTTGTTTCAGGTCACTAAACAAGAGAACTTCCCTGTGATAATATTCTGTTCAGTTTTTCATGGTTTGGTACCTTCCTATGTATGACACAGTCCAGATTGTCAGCTGGGGAAATATACATTTCAAGTTTATCCATGTTAGACACTCTTGTGTGACTCTTGAGCAATGGAATTTAAATGTAACTGTGCCTAAAGCCTTTTATGTGAAGACAGTGTTAGAGTTCAGGCCATATGAAGACACAGTTTAGATGCTATTGCGCTGAGAAAATAGCCTGGAAGATTTCATAAAAATACAGAGCATGAAAGAAAGAAAATAACAGGTCCACTTTCAGCCCATTGAGAATAAAAGACCACTATTGAATGCTTTCACACAGTTAATATTGCTTCCGTTTTTTACAGATATGTGATCAGCAAATACAAGAATGGCTTCATATGCGCTCTTTGCTCAATCTTCTCTTTCTTTAGGAAAAGCTAAATATGTATTACTGTAATGTGTAGTTGTGCCTTTGCAGCATCCAAATGACTTTCATAAATCCTTCAAATTTTTTATCTACTTCTAAAGGACTTTTCTATTAATCCTTTAGGTTCTTAGATTGCTGTTCAGCTGAAAGCTTTTTCATTCTGTATTAATTAAACTCAGTAGGATGGAAGAGAGACATTTCTGCTGAGCAAAAGTGATCTAAAATTGCTGTGCACATGTAAAACACTGCAGATCCTGAGACAGTTTAAATAATTTGAACATGTCGGGGGGCAAACGAGGGTGACTATCATCAAAGTAAAGGGATAAACAGCAAAACAAATAAATAAGCAAAGCTATTTGAAACACCTATTTGCTGTAGACTAGTGTAACAAATGTTCAGCAAATGGCAAGTTTAAATTGAAAACATAAGAACAGAAGTGCTGAAATCCCTTCCAGGTGTTCTCTACCGCTCAGCCAGGACACAACAGCTGGAAAACACTCTGAACAAAACACCTCCCAAACCTCCACCAGCTTTAGGCCCCTAGCTGTTTTTCTACTCTGAATTGGACTCACAATTTACAAATATTACTCAAAGAAATACACATTTTCTCCCACTGTTGGCCACCTCTTTCCCCCCACTGTAATACTTCAAAGCAGTTATTCTAAAAATGTGTTATGTGCTTTGACTTGCCTAGTACATTTTTCTGTCTCCAAGTAATAGTTCTGCATATTTTGGGGCCATTCACTGCTTTTTTTTTTTTTTTTTTTTTTTTTTTTTTTTTTTTTTTTTTTTTTCCCAGAATGACAGAGAAGGTCTCTGATCTTTCCATATCCCCTGAAACTCCAGCCTTCTGATAGGTATAACAGATGCTTTTATGGTTTTTATCACTTAGATTTGCTTCAGAGTCCACACAAGCTTGAGGGAATACCTACAGCTTCCATATCCCACTTAGAATACCAGGAAAATGTTAGACTGAGGTTGCATATGTTTTTTTACAATAGAAATATTTTCAAATTCAGGGAATATTAAATTAAAATATAATTTATTCATAGTTCTCCTGATCTAGTGGAAATGTGATCATTGTTATCTGAGATAATTTTCTTCACAGTGGCTAGTACAGGCCTATGTGATCATGGCATCATGCTCAATATATAAATTTGGGGGAAAAAGTAGAAATGGTGCGGGACTCTTGGAGTGATGAAATTTGTCTTCCCAAGTCACCACTGCATCTGATGAGCCCCTGCTCTCCTGGAGGTGACTGAAAACCTGCCTGCCCATGGGAAGCAATCTATTGATTCCTTTTCTTGCTTTGCCTGTTTATATAGCATCTGCCTTCCCTGTTAAACTGCCTTTATCTCAACCCACAAGCTCTCCATCTTTTACCCTTCCCATTCTCTCCCCAGTCCTGCTGGTGGGACAGTGAGCGAATGCCTGTGTGGGGCTTGGCTGTTGGCTGGGTTTAAGCCATAATACTTTGTCATGTAAATAGGTTTGGGATAAGCAATGCAGAAAAACTTCAAAACATTTATATTTTTCTCTGAAGTGACAGAGATATTATGGAAATATTTTAGGTATTTGCTTAATTGTGTTACCTTTGGTCTTCTGGAATGGAAACAGACAGTCCTAAAATTCTTCAAGATATAGTTCTTATGCTATTTTAATCTCTTTTTAGGATCAGCTCTAAACATATATGTCCCAAAGTCATTTAGAATTTACTGCAGACTTAATACATTTTAAGAAGTCTATTCAAATACTGGACTGTTAAAACATGTATATCCCACGTGTGAGCCCTCAATTAACCTCTGATCATGTTTTGGAAGTAAAAGTAATCAGTTTACTTTTCTGAGTACTCCTCAAGTACAGCTCAGGTTGTGTTTCTTTGTGTCCAGTCCTGGAAATAATGAAAGTTATGACTGGGCAGAGCCTTTGGCCTCTAAGTTCTTCTCATGTTCATCTACTTCAGTTTTAGACTTCTGTAACAAATAGGATTTCTCCAATTCCTCTGAGGAATGGATTAGGTTACACATAACATTTTCCTTATGTTATATTTATCTCTTTGCTCCTTTTTTTTTTTTTTTCTACAGTAAACACAATTATCTTATGAACCTATAGAGGAGTGAGTGCAGAGTTTTTTCTTATTGAAATTCCATGTAATGTGTACTGAGACTGAGAGTTCAACTACACTGGGAAACACTATGCTGCAGCAACTTTTTGTTTTGTTTTGTTTTCTTGTTCTGGTTCTTGCTTTAAGATATATTTTTCTTTCTCCTTTGTTTGTGAACAATGCACTTCACCAACAATGTTGACAAGCAAATTTTCAGCAGCTCTACAGGAAGGATAAATAGGAAAAAAAAAAAAGCAGCAAACAGCTACCTTCCTGCTGCTGTCAGTTATGAGTTATTGATTTCCAAGAACATAATTAAATGATGACAGAAATATGTGCAAACAGAAAAAGAGCTGCTCCCCCCTTCCTCACCCACAAAATATATTCTGTAGCATTTCTCCAGCACACAATCTCAGCACTTATGGTCTGAAAGAAAATCACATGCTTCTCCAAAGAAAATCAACATTTTCCTATAGCACAGTCAAATTAAAATGTCTGGACAATTACACTTTTTCATAGGAAAGCATGAACCATTTAATAGACAGACTTCTTTGTACTCAATACCCTGGGGCATTCTGATCCTCTACTGAAGTCCCTGGTCTCATCTGCTGTAATTGCATGTGTCACAGCCTTCTTTTAGCTTATTATGTATATTACTTGTGTTGCTACAAGGGATTTGTGTTGTAGGAGTTGAGACTGGGCATCTCTTTGCCCAGTTTTACATTTTAGTTTGTATCAATGCTGCCAGAGCAGCAGAAAATGGAAGATGCAACTGGACCTCTTTTCTTCTTAGCTCTATATCTTGACATATGCAGAGACCCCTGTAAAATTAGGCTGTGTTCATACTAGGTAGAATTGAAATTTTATTATATAGGCATTCCAGTCTTTCCTATGCCCAGAAGGGTTTTAGATCTTTAGTCATGGACTAAAAATTGAAATGCTGAAAGTGACTAGGATTCAGCATCTACAAATGTCTTTTCAGCTTAAGAAGTTATCTTTATTTCTATTTATTCCATGTCTCTCAAAAGTCATACCATGCCAGAATCTGCATTCATAATGAATAAAATAAAAACATATTTCTCCCATGCCTGAGTGCATTCATTCATGCTGACAGAAAGAATTTACTGATAAAGGAAAGAGAAGTGGAATGATTACTTTGAACAGAAGAAGAGGTACCCTGCTTTGGTTTCTTTATGTGGCTTATGCTCTGTCTTATGTTACTCTTCAAGCATCCTGAGGGAGACAGCTCCTGGTAGTTCAAAGGTGCTGGTGATCTTTATTTAGTCAAACCTGTAATCACACAGAATTCAGGTACTTTCAAACTCTTTTAGTTACCAAATTCTGTAAGTAAGCAATGTTTTAAAAATCATAGCTTTTTAAAATTGTATTGTAAAATTGTCAAAATCATACTGTCCACCCCACAGGCCTCATAGATAACCCTTGAAGTGGGAAAAGAACTCCAAAAACATTCTTTTCTTAACAGAGTAGAAATATTTTTTTAAAAGCTAACTCAGTCATTTAACATCTAATTTTTACATACATTCAATCTGAGATTTTTAAAGCCCAAGCGAAAGACTCCACATCATTACCCAACCTGTTTGGTGACTAAGTTCTTAACAAAAATTTTCTCTGACTACATAAAGTTGGGCTTTTGCAAAGGCCCATCTGCTGTCTTTAAAAGGCAGAGCGTCTGGATTCCCATATTTTGCTATCACCATCCCTAGGCTGGATGTTCTTCCATGTAGATCCCCTGAGAAGAGCCCAATCTGGTACTTTGCTCGCACAGGCCTAATGCATACAGATAGCTACAAACTTCTCATAAGCCACATCAGTCTTGGCCATATTTAATTAGAAATTATGCTAGCAGGACAGAAGAAGGGAGTGCTGCTGCTCTTTGTCTATTTTAATTGGATTTTAATTAGGCAAATTACCTGACTTCAAAAGAGCAATGCACTGGAGCAACTCATAAGTATCATTATTATCATTAGTGCTGTATTTTTTTTTGTTTTGTTTTTGGTGGTTTTTTTTTTTTTGTGGTTTTTTTTTTTTTTTTTTTTTTTTTTTTTTTTTTGTAGTGGTAATCTTTTTTCTCTGTTAGTAATATTGCCCTGCTAATGTAAGTCTGGTTTTCAGTTAATATATATTTCAGTGTCTCTTTTTGTTAAACTTGATTAGTCTTGTTTACACTGAACACTGTAAATGACAAATCCATAATAAAGCTCTTACAGGTCTATCCTCCAGCAGCTTGGATTGTAAAATGTTTGAGGATGCACACAAGCAGCTTATCCTAGCCTAGATACAGGTGGCAACAGAAGATTTGGATAGGCTTTTCCTTTCAATCAGAGCCTAAAACAAAATGGGCACAGCCTGACATGAATGAACAACTTGTGCCCTTTTACATGTTTTCAAATCCAGATTATGATTGTTATATTGATAATGGCAAGGAAAGTGTTGAGAGCTGATGAGATCTGCAGAAGGTCCAGGTGATTAGGAACCAGCAGCTAAGCTGTACTATAAATTCTGTGCCACATTGCTAACAAAATGGTGCTGATTCCACTTGTAAAAATTCTGTGCTGCTGTGATCAAAATATTATATGCTATGCTAATAATAAAACTGTTTGAAAAATAAAGCTTTAATGGCTGCTATGACTTAATGTTATCATCATTCTGCTCAGGATCTCCAAAAGATCCTGGCTGTCCCTATTGTGTCAAGTGACTCACCTGTCTTCTGCATGGTTATAAGATGGAACCTAAGATTCTGAAATGCTTTAAGCATTACAAATACACTTTTCAAAATGTTCCTGTTGTTCAAAAACTCTATTTGTGAATAGAAAAGGACATGCTTTGGTAGTTGTTATGTATGTGGTACTCTGAAAAACAATATTAAATAAAAAGGAAATAAAATCAACAGCAAAAACAAACCCTTTGACTTTAGTAGATGTAATTTGATGCTTTTCTTCATAATTAAAAAAATAGCCTTTCCTTTCTGGCTGCCTTCTAAGCAGATTCCAGAATCTGTCTCTCTGTTGCTATTTTTGTGACAAAAGATTTTCTGAATTGTATAATTCTTGCATTCCATGTCAATCACCTCCTGTATTTCAATTCTAAACATAAATGTTAATGAGCTAATTGCACTGTTCAATAGATCTTCTATTGAAAATAAATGTTCAGTAGTAGGTGTGCTACTTTCAGTGTTTTATAAATAGGTTTTAGAACTTAATCTAGACAACTCTAGTTGCTCTTTGCATATATAAATCTACCTGTTGTCTAGTACATAATTACTTAATAGTTCTTTTATTTCAAGTACGTATTTCCACTGAAAATACTAATTAAGATATTAGCACTTAAATATTCTTTGCATGAATCAATAGCTAAAATTTCCAAATATATATTAGGTATCATTTTAGATGATAATCAAAATATGCTCTGACACAAATTCATCCTTAATCTTACAGAATTTATAGAATTTGGGGTAAACGTTATTGATATATCTATTTTATTTCATGTTTGAATAAACTTCCTTCTGTTAATCTTGCAGTTTGTCAGGCTAAGACAAGTTCATCATGCCAAATATCCAGCATGCAGATCTAGCTTTCCAAGTAAAAGCAGAGCAAGTGCCTGCACAAGAACTTCTTGCAGATGCAGTTATTGCTTATCAAAAATATGAGTTTTGCTTATCATCAGTTACTGCCCAAAGAAGAGCGGCACTCAGCACAAAGCTGCTTTACTGCATTACACAAGTAAGCTCTTTGTTCTGGGGAGTCTGTGCAGAAAATGAGGTTTGTTGTAAAGAAATAGTCAGGTCTTAGTTCAGGATACATGAAAATCTGCATTGCCAGTGAGCACACCTGTCCTCAAAAGATCTTGTGAAATGCCATGGACTTTTTGAAAGCTGACTTCTGTGGAGTAACCAGCACACAGTGGATGTGGAGGGCAGTGGAAGCAGAAGGGGAAATCACATACAGGCAACAGGCATGACCTCATGAATACTTTTGGGTTTTCAGTACTGGAGGAAAGGAACAGCCTCTAATTCTCTTTCTTCAAGCTTGTGCTATGACAAGGTTTCTGGGTTACCAGGAGATTTTCCCAAATTCTCTATTTTCTGAAACATTGCCATCCACATTGCTTTGATTCTATCACTGCCTTTCTATCAGTCACTGGTGCAGTGCAGCATTGCAAGACACGAGTTGCAAAATGTTTTTAAATGTGAAACAATAGACCACACAGTTATTAACTTTGGCATGCTCAATGGCAATACAAAATGTTCTTTCCACTTCTCCCATTAATCCCAACACTTTCAAGTCAAACATTGGCATACTTACCAGTTGCATAAACAGAATAGCTTTTTTTTTTTCCAAGTCTTTGTTCTTCCTGTTCTATGCAAGAACTTATTGATGCAACAGTGATAAACTATCTCTGCAAGATGAACATGCATATGATCAATCAGACTCAGCATGCATATACCATGCTGTAGACATGGCTCATTAGCATGCTACTCTCAATGCCTAGAGAAGGAGTTACTAGATTCTCCGCTGCTATGTATCATTATCATTTCTTTTAAATTTACTAGTAATGCCTAATTACTCTTTCATAGAAGAAATATTTCTCAATCACATTATTTCAGACTTTGTAATATTTTACCTTTGCTTGTATTTCATTTAAGTGGCCACTTATTCCCCCCTTATACCCCTTCTCCCCCTGTGTGCTCACACACTCACACACATACAAAAAAAAAAAAAAACCGAACAAAAGAAACAAAAAAAACCCTCAAACCAACCAACCAAACAAACAAACAAACAAACAAACAAACAAAAAACAAAAACAAACAAAACAACCAAAAAAAAACCCACCACACCCCATAAGTGTGAACTGTGTTGTTAAAGCACAGTAGGGGCAGAAGCCTTGAGGGAGGGATGTGTCTGCAGGTGCTGTTCACACACTCAGCAGGGTGCAGATAACCTGTCTGTATATAACTGGCAAATGCAACTTGGTACAGTTGTCAGTGAACTGGATTGTGGTTCTGGCTGAACAACCTGCAGCCTTAGAAGTGTTCTGCAGATTTTAGTGGCTCACTAGGGTTTAGGAGTTGGACAGGAGTAGACTTGTCTCTTTTTTGTCACCACTTTTGCTACTTGCAGTCTATTTCTGCCAGAACTTGCAAAACTAGTCATAGAGTGTTAGCAGTGAGGTTGTGACAAATAGATTATATTATAGGGATGGTGGGATGCCCTTTCTGCTCCAGAATTTGCTTTCACAGACTTCAGGCAGACAAGAGTCAGAGTGGTTGTTCACTTGTTACAGACTTACACCACTCCCACTATCAAAGTGCAAAAGTTCCCTAATTTGTCATTTCCCACTTAACAGTATCTTCAAATATAAGACTAGCTACCAAAGAAAAAACTGAGACCATATCCATCTCTGTGAACTCATGAGGGAAGCACCACACTGCTGAGATGTAGTTACTGTTCAATCACCATCACATTTTTACCCTTGGGCTTTTTTTCCAACATGTTATTTGAAGTCTTTTGCCTTGTAACCAATAATCACAAAGCTCAAATCAGGAATAGCTGTAACACAGAACTTCGGGTTTTTTTTTTTTAAGCCTCTTTTACATGGCCAAAATAATAAAACACAATTTTTACACTAGTGTGTTAGCATGAAAGCAAGCAAGGAGAAATTTTTTAGTTGAAGAACAAAAGTTGAGACGTCTTTTAGTTTCAGGTTGTGCTGCTATTTGACATCAATATAGTTATTATGCTACTTGGATGCCATGATATGGATACACTGGTTTAGTTATACATTGAAACATTACTATGCTTAACAATTTTAGTCTTCTAAATTTTTGGCAGATTTTGTCATCCATGAAGCAGAAATAAATGAGATGCTCTCACCAGAAGCAAAACCACTGTATAGGACATAAAACCAGAGTCATTGAAGAGCTGTGTCACTTATGTTCATCTGAGATCCTTGATGCATTTTTGTTTATTATTTTAGCAGTATATGTATTGCTATTATTAATTTTAAGAACTTGTTTATTGCTATGGATTGTACTATGAATATTATTGCTATTCTTGATTATGGCCTATTGTTTTTTCATTCTTGCTTAAGCTTAGCAAACTTCATCCTAACAACACATTTGGTGTGTTGTGATGTTAAAGAAAAAAAAAAAAAGAACCTACTGATTAAGCAAGACATTTACAGTGACCAGTAAGTGTTCTAGGTTCTTCAATTTAGTGCTAATATTGCGTTAAATTTGTGCTTGCTTGAAGACTGTATGAGTTTTTTCTAAGCTAGTTTTTGTTGGATATGTTTTGCACTTAATTTTTAGAAGCCCATGGGTTTTTTCAGGCCATGTCTTCCTCAATCTGTGAGTTTCTGGTTAGTATCTTCTGCTCCAATGAACTTAAAAATTTGTCCTGATATTTCACTGTTTTCAACAGATGAACTTACCCAATGACAACTCCGCTGACCTTCTTTAATGAATGTGTAAAACAATGGTACATTGTAGCCAGCTGTTAGTAACATGGACGTAGTGCTCAGTGCTCTTTTGGGGGTTTTTACTGGTATTTTATTGCCATGAATTTTAGTTATTACTAGCATTAGCAGATTTAATAGAAGGAATAAAAGCACAGACAAACTGCAGGTGTAAAACAGTTTATTTCATGGTGCAAATCTCAGATGAGTTGTATAAAATGACTTGGCTTTATACAAGGTACAGCATATTATAATTATGTATGACATACTTATATATACAACTAAAATACCCTGAAAATTTTTCTATTCTTCAGAATGAATCAGAGTCTGAAATAGTCTCAAACCACAATGAGGATGACCTAACACATACTCAAATTCTGCATACCCAACCATAGAAAATATGTATGCATAGTTTTTTTTAGAAGGATAATACACTTATAATTGATTTAAATTGTTTTTCCACAGGATCTGGCATACACTTTTTCCTGCTCTGTGTTTAATATTCTGATTATTTTCATCTCTATTAAAGTGGTATGAATTCATCAGCTGTTACATTTACTGTTTATCTGTCACATCAAGCACCAGTAAGTTAAAGCTGGCAAACATTATATTCTGTAGGAATGTTTTCTTCATTTATTTTGTCAACACAAAGGCTTGATCTTATGCTCAGACAATTTTTTTCATCAGCCAGTCCATAGGATATTTATGCTTTGAAGTATAGATAAGTTTCACTTGACATTAATGCCACCCCAATTCTCCAGTGTTCTCTGTTGCTGCTGTGGCAGATAAGGCAGAAGTTGAAGAAGAGCTGTGAAATGCAGTCACTGAACCATAGTGGACCTACTGGCTCAAGTCAAACTTCATCTGTGATCAAAATAAAGATGCTGAACACTGAGCTGCAGGAGTACATTTGCTTTTGTGGCTTTGACAGAGTGCTAACTTGCATAGGATTAGGTTGTTATGTAGAAAATACCTGCACAAGATTAGCTAAAGGGCATCTATGAGCAGCTGGGCACCTGGACCTTAAATGGAAAGGTAAAATGGAAGCACTATCACACATAGGTCTTAACTACTCTGATGAGAAGCTCAGATATTGTCTGCTGAGGAAGGGAATTGAAGCTCTGTATTGAATTACTGTACCTTTAAATATTTAACCAGGCTCTTTTACAGAAGAGTGAAGACATTCATTGGAAAAGTGATACTTTGGATGGCTTCCTCCATAGTCATAGAATAAAAATTTGAATATTTTTTGAGAAGATGAATGCTGGGATCCATCCCTGTACAGGCCACCAATTGCTGGCATGGGTGCTTGGCACCAGTTGACAGTGGATGGAAACTGACTATCATCACCAGTTTATTATCTTACTGTAAAACTTCCATACCTTCTCTCTGTGAGCTCTCATAGGCAGCTCCTCGCAAGACTAACTCCTTTTCTTTTTCTTCCACACAGCTGCCTGACTCCTTCCTGTTCCTACCACAACCACCTGACGCTTTCGTCACTAGCAGACATACTAACCCTCAATGTCCATAAAACAACTGCCTGACCCTGCTCCTCACAGCAACACAGCCAACTGACTCCAACTGTCCTCTCAACCACCTAACCCACTCTTTTATAACACCCATCCTTATTGGACACAGCTGTGCCCTATTAAAGGCAAGGCTGTTCCTACTTTTTGGTAATTAGCACAGCTGCAACTCCTCAGGGGTGAGATTGCCTTCAGCACTATCTCTATTCTCTCACAATCCATCCTCCCACAGATGAAGGCACTGAATGCACTTTTTTCTCTTTCCTACCAAAGCTCCAAGATCTGTATGAGTGTGTAGACTCCTCCTTACAGTCTTATTAGTTTTGACCAGTCTTTACATGAGTACAGAAATTATCTGTATGGATTAAAGCACAGTTCTCAGGCTCATTACAAACAAGAGGAACCTAAGAACAAGCAAAGGTCTTTGGCAAAACCGAAGGACTAGAAGGCATATTTTCAGGTTTTAAAGGAGAAGAGGAACTGGACTGTGTTTTCATATAAGTTAGTTCATCTAATTTTGTTTGTAATAACTGTGAAGAATTTAGTAAATACTCACTCTAATATATGAATAATGATATTTACCTGCATAAAGTTCATCACTCCTGAAAAACAGCAAATTATTTTTTCTCTCTAATAGTCAAGGATAAATACTATGGTCAAGGATAAGTATTCTCAGAAATTTTTCAAGCCTGTAAATGTATTAAGATATTTTTTTTTAATGATGGTGGGTTTGTCTATCTATCTTTGACCTCAAGAAATGCTTTTTGCTGACAGTGGAAGGTTAAGATCTTAGGCAGAGAAGAAGAAGCTTGATGTAAGCTCATGAAGTTTTGGTGAAAGTTATAAACTCAGTATCTTCTGTGATATATAGAGTGTTATAGTTTTACCTACCAAAGTAAAATTGAAACCACTGTGTAAATATCTTTGCCCCTAGCCTGTAAAAATGCCTTTTTTGTAATTTGAAATTATTTTAGGAATTGCTTGAATATTATGATAAATAAACATATATATATATATATATATATATGTATATCTTTCATAACTCTGAATTACCACCCCCCCACACAAAAAAAAATAGGTGGTCTTCAACTTTGGATCAGAATGCCAGTATAATTTAAATCATATTATTAAAAACATTGAATGTATTTTTGCAACATAAGACCAGATATTTCCCACCACAAGAAAAATGTTTTCATTAGTAAAGTAGGCACAGCAGATATAATTTCTGTTGTGTAAGTGTAAAAGGGAATACTGCTACATCTTTATTCATGGAGCTGTTTTGCAAGAACTCAGTAATATTGAGCTCCAGATGGGAATTAAGGGAGTTCTGTTACAAAAGTAAAGCTGCCTCCAGCTTTCTTGTCATCAGTGGACAACTCAGATAGTCCTTGCACACAGTCCTTGAGTAGCCCATCTGCAAAGTGAAATTGTCAAAATGTTCACCTTGGCATGTTCAGAGATCTGTGAGTGAGAAAACGCTATCTAAATGCAGTGTAAATTCTGCTGGTTTTTGGTATATATTCCCATTAAACTAACTTCCACGACTCCAGGGAGACTCCACCTGAGTCTATCCTAAACTAAGAAACATATCATAATTTAGGCAATGGCACATTCTAGTGTGTGTATGTAATTATTTTAGAGGGACGGTATTGGACTACATATAAGACAGGGAACTGAGTTTGGGATTTTTGTTTTGACACAGACTTGACTGAAGAAAGTTAGTTTTTTCTTCTGTGTGGCAGTATCTCCTCTGCTGAGATCTCTGAAAAGCATACTGATGCAGTTTCTGGGCTAGGTTGTTTATCAGATTGAAGACTAGAGTATGAAAGAGCTACGTTGTGATGGTTCTGTATTTTCAAAACTATTGTGAAGGTTCATTTATTCTCTCCAATAAATTTTTGTTCACATGTTCACAAAATTCCTTTTACTTGCTAGGCAGTGTTTTCTCTAGTGATTGTTTTTGCAATGACTCTATATTAGAACTAGAGTTCAAGCATTTTTTAGTTTGGGGGCTTATTGAGCTTGTACCTGTCAGGTACATCCTTATTGAGGATGTACCTGACACATTCCAGTGAAATCCTAAACATTCAGCAAAATAGCATTCACTTGAACCTTTGAAGGAGTACTGTTTCCCATGATACCTAACTGGCATTTTATTTCTAATTTGTTAATGATAAAACAAAGATTTTCATTTCCTCAGCCATTCTCAAAAATATGTGTGGAAGAAAGGACTGAATCACCTCCTCCAGGTTAATACTGCTCCAACTCTGTTGAACTGTGTTTCCTTAGAATAATATGGAAGATCTCCAGTGGTGGTTTTGATTATAAATTTACTCTGGCTTATATAAATATCTTAAAATTCATAATTGCACAAAAGAGGAACTGAAAGAGGACTAAATATGCATAATATTTAAGCAATCCTGGGTTAACAGCATTTACGTGACAGAATGCTGGGTACAGCATTTCGATATAATGACCAGAAGCAGAGATGTTGGATACAATGATTAAGTATACAGAAAATAACCCAAACATTATTTTAGCTGAGATAATGTGGGGATTTTTATGACCAAACTGGCTAAAAATCAAAGTTCCGAATTAGCCCTACAAGAGTAGCAAAATAAGATTTGATGTAAATTACAGTGAAATTTGGTGGGTATATATGAAATGCATATTATTCCCTTAAAAGATTTGTGGGCTGAGCCTCAATAAATGATGATAAATTTGTGGTCTCAAAATGTCTCGGAAGAAAGCAAAGCAAATTTTTTAGATTGCCTAAACTTCATTTGCAGACATATGCATAATCTCACTGAATAATTTCTTGTAATTTGTAATTCCTTGTAATTTCTCACTATATCATGTTCAAATAGCTTGCAGAGTCTTGGACAAATCTTCATTTTCTGAAACAAAACCACAATGACTGAACCAATAAAAGCATTTATGTCAGTATTGTCATGAATCTTATTGCTAAATGTTTTCTTATATTTCAAGACAAAATGTTCTTATCAGACAGAAAAAATAAAATGTTTCACAAGAAGACTTAAAAAAGTAGAAGGTGCTGTAGAAATGTTGAATATCTTCCCTCCTTGGTCGCACAGCTCTGCAAAGTGCCCTCTCGATGTAAGTGGCAAGAGGGAGGTGCTACACAAATCTTGTCTCCACAAGTGACTTCTGAAAAAACAATGTGTTAAATACCCTCTTTTTCTGTCCAGATGGAGATGTTAGCTGTTCTTCCACCTGACAAAGTATTCATGGTGCTTTATAACATTTCAGGGATATTTTAAGGGATGTTTAACACTAGGTAATAACCATCATGGAGCCATGATCAAGCTCTCTCACAAGATTATTTAAGCATTTTGATGTTAAAGCTAAGGTGAAGTACACTGTACTTCAGGTTCACTAGCCAGGAACAAGCCAATGATACAAGCTGCCTGCTAAGAGGTATTGACATGGACTGCAAATATCTCTTCTTCCCTTGGGCATTTTTTCTTCCCAAAAGTTAAGAGCTCGGTCAGTTACAATCGAGGCAATGCAGTACTTTTCATCTGCTAAGCAAGTGAAGAGGTAACAGGTTCTTTCAGAAGCCAGTGAAAGATTACTTGGTAATTTCTGTTCTTCTGCAGAAACTGGGCTTTTTACATCAGTTCCCACGCTTGTTTGATCACCTTCACAATCCGTTTGTGAGAAGATTCATTTCTCTATGAAATGAATCTCTATTCTTCTTCATCTTAGCAGAAAAAGCATACGTTTAACTAAACTTGATTTCAGGTAAAAGCCTTATTTGCAAAAAATAACTTAGTATTGACAAAGCAAAAAGCCTGTGCCTAACCTCTGGGGAAATCCTGTGAGTATCCCATTTTGCACTTTCTCTCCATAGTTTGAATAGGGCAGGGGGACAGGGATTGGACAGGGAATTTTTACAGAACTTCTGTATGCCCAGCTTTTATTTAATGGAAACCAGGGCACTTCAGAAAGACAGTGATAGATAGAGAGGAGTCATCCACATCAATTTGTAGCATAGGCTAGGTTTTTAACCAAATCCAGAAACTAGGAATTGTTTTAAATCCAGATATTTATTGGTAGTGCTAGAGATTAAAATATAACAAGACTGCTGGCTTGTATAACCATTTGCATTTTGGATGCATGCAGCTCTGAGGTTCCCACCAGTATTGCTATTATATACCTGGGTTTGGAGGAGGTTGTACCTGAATATGAGAGGTATTGAGAGGCAGGAGGCAGTAGCTTGGACACAGCCTGGTGTTTCCCCAGCTACATATTTTCCCAAGACATAATATTTAACCAGGAAGCTTTGCTTTTGTCTATTGTGCACCAGTTAAAAAAGAAGTGACCCCAGATTCCTGGTGAAGAATCAGGGAGGTGCTGAGCCTGAAACTACTTGCCCTGGTTATACATTGGGAAAAGGCCGTCTTATCTAAAGTAGAAAATGTAGAGAGTTCTCCATGGCAAGTTTGAGACAGAAGATTTATTTTCATAGAAACTGGAAAGGATGGGGAAATAATTCTATTTTCAGAACAAGCAAGAAGCAAGAACTTGAAATTTAGCCTTGTGTATAATATAAAACTGGAAGCAGGTCAATTTATTGACTAAAGTAATCTTGTAATTTTATTTCTCTTTTTTGACAGCCTGCTAATTTCTTGACTCCCAAAGCCTTCAATATTCCTGCCATATTATCAGATATTCATTAGCTTAAAAATGCAATAGTATTTTGTTTAAAGGATGCTGCAAGCAGTGCCTGGAATTTTATACAGTCATTAATATGTTTAAATATGTTTTGGAATAATCCTATTTATTAAAGAAAGCTCTACATTATATTTTTATAAGTTTTTCTATTGTAGCAGCTTGGTCATCATGTGTTAAATATTGTTATTTAGCTGTCATAATGTTTTTGCTTCACATAAGAAGTGAGAAAAAGCTCATTCACAGTTCTCCTGTGTATGAAGTATCATCATAAAGAACAGGGTTATCTTTAATATGTGATGTTACTGTCAGACTTCAAATACAGTACATTTCTTGTTGTTGGCTCTAGCATCAGCCCTGGAAAGGTACTTTTTATTCTCATTACATGACTTTTCATGCTTATAATTTCTCATAAGGCTTTTAAAATTCTCTTCAACATGGATTATATTTTTTACAAGATTTATGCTAGTTAACATGGATCTCTGGGGTAACACTTCATATTCAGTAGTGCAATAGAACTTATTTTTTTAAATTTCATATGCAGATACATATAATTTTTGTTATCTACATCTAGTATTAGTTAAATAGGTCTACACTCTTCTGCAAGAAAGATCCAAAATTACTATTAGTAGAAATCTAGCATGTTGGAATCCTGGGTGCTGAGAATTTTGGACTTTCCGTGCTGAGAGGCACAGACTTGTGGGAGAGCACTGCTTTTGACCTGGGGCTGTGGAGAGGACTTCCAGAATTGATTGGTGGCACTGGTATTGCAGGTGTGTGGTTGGTTAGAGGTGTGTAATGTCACAGAATGAAAAACTTAAGAGTTTGGAGTTTTGGAATATAGAAATAAATATGAAGCAAGTTGGAGGTTTTAGGGCGGAGGCAGGTTGTTCTTCTTCGCCTTCTTCTTCCTTCTTCTTCATGGGTTTGGGTGATGTTTTGTAATTGGACAGAAAAGTCCACATTGAGGGCTTTGGGGGATCAGTTATTGAATTAAAAGGGAAAATAATCTAGGTGTCATTTCTTAATTGGATAGTTTAGTCTTAAAAGACTTTGTAACAAGAGATAGCCATTTTGTGCCTTGCTAATGAAAGACTGCAGAACTCGCGGCTGTGAGGCTGTTTCACTGATAAGAAATAATAAACACCTGAGTCCAAACATGAAACACTGTCTCAAGTGCCTTCAATCCCGACCTTGACAGAGGTAAAAAAAAAAAAACAAGCAGAGAACCCACATAGCAGAAGAATTATACTAAGAAAAAAACTAAAATTCAAACATTTGAACAGGTGCCCAGGTGGAAGAGTAGGATTTTTTGTAACATCACTGAATTTCAGAGCAGCAGATTTCAACTCTTTGTCAGTTTTCAGATTCTCATGGATTGGCATCAACTCACAAAACAAGCTGAGGTATGGCTGTACATCTAAGCAAAAATCATGGAAGCTAGAACATAACAAAGATGTGCAAATGCCTGGGCAGGCTACTGCCAGACAGAAACCCTGCAGGGCCATTTAGGTGTGTCTGCATTGTCACCCCTGAGTACCTGTATCACCCAAGTTTTTAAGTTACAGTTCTCAGTAATCAAGCCTTGATACCTGATAACCTGCCTGATACCTGAATTGTAGTGGTACAAGAAGACCTGACTCCAAGGTCATGCACTGAGGGGCTTGAACTCTGAGGATGAAGAAGGAAAAACAACAACAAAAATTTTTTCTCTGAGCCAATGCATGGAATTGCAAAAAGAGCTGGGAGTTAAAATAGAATTGAGTGGGTTACAAGCTAAATAATTTGAGGTTTGGATGGGAATTGATCTTTTTGTAAGTCAGGAAAGCACAAATTTTCATTCATACACTCTTGACAATAAAGAACCTGGACCTGACATCTGAGTCAATAGGGAGCGAATGGATGATAAGCAGAGCAGGTTAGCCCAAGGCAACCATGTGGAAGCTGTGAATGTTGGGGTATGTTTGCATCACAGAAACTGGTAATCCTGTAGCCTGACCATCCTGTAAATACAGCATAAAAGCACAATATAGTCTTTGTGTAGATTGGGTGATTTAAAGGCATGTGGGATTTAAAGCCACGTGAACCTTGCACCAATCCTAATTTCAAAACTATTTTGAAGTTTAAATGTATATGTAAAGAATAAATATGATTACTGAATTAATTTTTTCTCCCCTCTCCCAACACAGTGTAACTCTCTTTGTTCTATAATAAGCTGAGGAGGCAGCTAAGTCTATAATCATGTTTGCCTTCAGCATTATCACAGTTTAATATTTTCTATCCAAATCTTGTAAATTTTCTCTAAAAGTTTATGGAAAACCATAGCGTTTTACCACATTTTGTAGACATTTTATTTGGGAACTTTCAGCAGATACAGGTGTTGGCCAGAAATTTAACACTTGGAGGGGGAATTTAATTGAAATAACATTCAAATCTTTTAAATATTTGGTGCAGGCATTAAAGTTGGTGCTAAGCAAGTGAGTTACCTTTATTAATTAAACTACTTCCATTTCAGAGAAGTACACATCTCATGCTACCATCAGTCTTCCTATCCCATAAGCTACCCTTTGTTAAGTACGCCAATACTAGTAAAAGGAAAAAATTACCATCCACATGCTTCCCACTGATAAACTGAAGAAAACAGAAGCTGCCTTCTGAGAATACAAAGGAAAAAGTGGATCAGGGACACAGAGGAGGGAGCAGACAGTCACACTTTTGTCCACGCTGAAGATACAAGCTCCAGATTTCCTATATGTGACATGTTTTTATGCCTAGTGGAAACTTATTTATGACTTCCTAATGCATTGCAGTTAGAGAATAAGTAGAAAATTGTGTAAGTAGTGGCATTATTGCAATTAAAAATACACATAATGATCACTTGGGAACAAAATAGCATGGTCTTGGATCTTTTTGGTTGTAAGTATGAACTTTGGAGTATTTTTGGGGATGGGGGGTAGATACTTTAAGAGAAATCAAGTGCAACAGAGTAATTACAATGCACTGATTAAAACAGAAGAGCTTCAAGAAAACATGATTTATTCAAAAAGGAAGTCAGCTTTATTTGTATTTTCAAAGTTTCTGGACTGTAAAATGAGTATTATTCTGTATTTCACTGAATGTGTGCTCCCAGTTTCTTTTTATGATTTCTCTCATATGACCAATGATATTTCAAATTGTAGGCAAATGTGTTAGAAAATTAATTAAGATGGCTTTTGTAATGAACCCAATGGTTCCAGACTACAGAAGTGATAGGAGATATGTCCTGTAAAATAACAGGAACTATTATTTAATATGGTTGTGCATATTGAAGGTATCACAGCAGTGATGGTTTGATTACCAGCTTTATTGTTTCCAGCAAACTCAAATATAATGCCACAAATCATTAAGAGGTTGGATAAAAATTACAAGACGTGTTATGTGCAGCTTTTAGGTAGACCTCATTGATTATGAGGATATAAAATATTACACTGGTTGTGTAGAATCATGTGGGGCAAAAAAAAGCACTGAGGGTTTTATGGAAGTGAAAGAAGTCTGCTTTTGACTTGGATTCTTGGAAAATCAGTGTTGGCGAAGTTGACATTAATGACTATGTGGCTGTCACAGCCTGGTTGTCTGCCTTCCGTTTACTTTTTCCCATCTTCTCTGCAACCATTTCCCTGGGCAAGAAGCCCTCTTATATTTATGCAAGTATGTGCACATTCAGCTTCTTATCATGGTGGTTTTGCACTGCCAGTACAGGCTTTTGTTTTAAATCCTTGTCAGGCACTGCATTACTTGAATGCCTTGATAGTGGCCCACATCATAATTTCATTAAAACCAGATAAAACATACAGAGATTCCGAATAATGCTTTTTGGTAGGCCTTTGTTGCAGCTTTTGATGGGACATCAAGATTTTCCCATCTAGCTCTCCCACAAAATCTCTGTTGCTCAGTTGGTTGTGCCTCCTGAAACATTTGGACTAGCTGATTATTTTCCATTCTCTTTCCTTCTATTTTTTCAGCTCTTTGGTTTCTTTATGACAGGGAAAATGGTGGTCTTATTTCAATGTGAATTTTGTGGTGAGGGAAAACAGATTATCATCATTCCCATTGACACAACTTCTTCCTTTTCCATTCATGATGCATCCTTCACTCTCACAATTGAATTAGTTTCACTGATTTATCTTGTTTACCATGCCTTCTCTAACTGGTTGACTATAATCCTGTCCACCATTGTACCAATTACACTAATTGTTTATACTGTTACAGAAAATATCATGAGAACAGAATAAATGAATTAGTCCATTATGCCATTACAGCTGCAATATTGTATCAGTCTTCTGAAATATTAATAGACTTTTACAAGACAAGGAGGGCTGGAGCCAGTAAAAACCTCCAGCACATGAAAATTTGGATAATCATGGCCATATGGAAATCTGCTGCCTTATCCTTGCAGCACTGCCATAGTCATGGCTGTTCTCAGTTTTTAACATTTGCAATGAACTTTTTAATTAGCAGTAACAGAGGAATCCTCTAGTTCATTTGTTAGTTAGAAGCACAGCTTCTGGCTAGTACTAGGTTGAAAATAATTGATTTATATTTCAAAGAGGTACATTGAATACATTATTACACAAAGATGATCTAGTAAAATAATCTCATTACAAGGATGATATTGCAAAATTTATCCTTAATAGGTTGTACAAAACCTAAAAGTTAAGGGGGTTATTTTCACATTATGAAAGTCACAGCAATATTTTCATTCAAACCTGCTTTGCTGACAATATTTTTTAATATAAAAGGCGTTCTGCAGGCTTTTCAAAGCTGAATGTTTCAATAGACATGGTTTTGAAAGAAAGGCATACTTATGCTTTTACACTTGCAAAAGTAAGTTTGTAGCTAGTAAAGTTTTTACCATAATTCAAATTGGTTTTGTCATCACTTATTTTTTAATAGACCATTTTTGCAATTATTGTCCCCCAGACGTACAACAGTCTCATTTAACAGTTCTTCAGGCTTGTGCAGTTTGGGCAACCAAAAATTTCACACAATCTGTGCTTTAATTAAAATATATTTCCCCCAGACTTCAGGGATCTGACCTTGTCTTTCATAAAAGTTGTGTTGTTCTCACAGCTTCCCCAACACATCTAGTGCCCACTCAAAGGTCACAACCACCACAGAAGTGCTAGCAGCCCTTGGAGCTTAGGCTTAGCCAGACCTTTTCCTGACCATCTCTTGGATCATAATGCCTAAAAGCCAGTAAGGCTCTCAGTGCTGGGGAGAGTAGCTGACAACAGCACGGGTAGTGAGATGTCCTTTCTTGCCTAGTTAAGGTCTGCAATTTAGTAGAGCAAAGGCATGGATTTTTTTCCTAGAGGGCAGGTTGCAAGGTCCAAGTATGAAAATTCATTGTGTGCCTGTCAGGTACAAGAGATGAAGATTTGCTGGTGAAATTAAGAGGTTTTTAAAATGAGGAGGTTGTGATAAGGCCTAATTGGATAATATTCTGTTTTAGTTTTTATCATGATGCTTGATTTAGTTAATTACTCTTTTATTAGATTGTTTAACTGAAATAATGATGACTTTCATATGTTGTATCATAGGATACTTGTGCTGTCAAGATTTGCACTCTAAAGGAGCATTGAAATGCTGAGTGTGATTTTAAATAGCTCTAGGAAAATAATCAAAACTCTAGTTATAAACATTAAAACAGCTGAGTAAATAAAAATAGTGTAGGTTACTTCTTACCTTACAGAGAGTATGGCTGTAACTGGCAGAACAATTAATTGCAATTAAGGACTACTTCCAAGCACTTCTTTTTTCTAAGGTAAATTTAGAAATACCCAGGGGGTGTAGCATAATCATCACAGCAGTGCCATAGCCTTTTATGTGATAAGGAAGGGACTTCAGCATGCAAAACTCCATGATTAACTGAAATAAGATTAGTAGCCTAGCCAGCTAAGGGGCTGGCTCTCACGAATCGAAAACACTTAGCACCTCTTCAGGTCTTTGCTCCATTTCTATCAAGACTCTTATTGACTACTGGGAAGTTGGAACAGCCCTCCAATCACCTGCTCTATAGTTTTGTGTAGCTAGCATTAAAAACATGTTTAGAATTTTTTTTTTTTTTTTGTGAGACCTTGGATCAAAGAAAGTAAAAAAAAAATCTTATATTGGAATAGCCACTCCGGACCCTGAGAGTCTGGACATATGAAATAGCATCATCAGAGTTTAGCAAAATTTCCCACGTCAAGTATATCAAACATTTTGTCTAAAACTCATTGCAGTGACAAATTGTTGCATTCATTCACTTTTCACTCATTTTTTCAGGCAAAGTCAGATTTAAAGCTATTTGATGTGATTCAAATGCTTTTTGCTGTGCACAAAATTCATTTCAGTTTTAATTAAACCACTCACCTGAGACTTATTATGGATGTATAGAAATGTTTGTACAGCAGAAGAAAAACAAAACTGTGTTAACTAATCGGTGGTTTGGGCTTCTAAAGATGTTGAATATTTTCTATTTTTACTGAAATTATGCCAAGATTGAGTTTGTTTACTCCCATTTTGGACAAGATCCTTGCTTTAACTAACAAAATTTTAAAAATATGTTTTCTTTTTTTTTATTCTTTATGTCTGACCACACACCCCATTTATTTTTAGTCTATTGGTCTCTTGAATTGAAAACTTATAGAAGTTCTGGTCTGAGGTGCTTTGAATACAGATTCTCTGCTTTATTTGCAAAGCAAATAGAATAAGTGTTCTTCTTGATCCTGTCAACAGTACTTACAGACTTTATTTTTTTTCTCCAGAAAATACACACTTACAGGTCAATGTTTCTTGCTTATTTTTTCTTTTTGTTCATTGTGTTCTCTTTCAAGTTTGTTAACCAAGAGAATAATTAGCAACATATAATCCTCAGTGATTGTTGGTGTGTTTAAATGCTTGTAAACTGGTGATAAGTTTTGCTTCCTCTAGTCTGAGTAAAAGACATTGTATTTCAAGGGCCCTCAGTCTTCACATTTAGGTCACTCATTCTGAATTTTTAGTTACATTTTTTCATGTTTGGATTTGTGCTCAGTTATTCTGATTTATAATATT